>NW_020438962.1:1068233-1091665 GCF_000699045.2 Agrilus planipennis
GGCTTGGCGGTAAGAGATTTGCGGACAATGAAGAAGTAATCGAAGCTGTAAATGGTTATTTTGAGGAGCTTGACGAATCAGTCTATAGAGATGGCATTAATAGACTGGAACACCGCTATGAGAAATGTATCAGCCTTGGAGGAGATTATGTTGAGAAATAAAAAAAAAAATTTTTAAAAACCTTGTTTTTCTTGGTCAGGCCGGAAACTTATCAATCCACCCTCGTATGAGAATAATTATTTTCTCACTTAAAATTCATCTGCCTATATGCCAAATATAATTACTGTAATGAGCGTATCGTTTTCTTTTTTGTTAGACTCTGGTGCAGGTCAATATAACTGCGCTTCTTATAATAAATATCCATAATTATTATTTCAATTTTTAACGAAACTGGATAAGAATTGTGAAATATAAAATTCGTTATGTGTAACACCAAAATGTGTTGCCATTATACGTTTAGTATTTGGATTTGTTGTGAATATTTTGGGTTTTTTGAGAAGCTTCACCGATCATTGATAAGGATAGATAACAGTAGATCTGTTGACCAATAATATAAATTTACCTACATATGTGTGCTACCTGTAAGGCCTGAATAATGCCACTTTCACTGTTATATAATACATATATAGACGCATTACTTTGCCCATTCTATAAGTCACCGTAAAAAGTAATGTCGTCCATGTCGGAATGTATAGTGCACAATCCACATTGCACTAATATATACAGAGTGATCCGCTTTATTTGAGCTTTAACAGAGTAAAAATGAATTAGAGAGTAAAGGGCCCCGTATTGAACCTTGCGGAACTTCGGCGTGTAGATGTAGCACTTGTTCATGTCGCTAGTGAATCGTTTGCATAAGAAGGTGTTTTTTTTGGGTAAACGTTAGTTTGTAGATTTATTTAGTGTTTGTGTTCAAAATTTTCCTACTAATAAATTTTTATAACTAGGCAAAAAACTTCTAGAACTTATCATATGTGTTATTTTAACTAGTCAAACATAGCACACTTATCATTAAGATGTAG
This sequence comes from Agrilus planipennis, assembly GCF_000699045.2. Classification (NCBI taxonomy): domain Eukaryota; kingdom Metazoa; phylum Arthropoda; class Insecta; order Coleoptera; family Buprestidae; genus Agrilus; species Agrilus planipennis. The sequence continues at coordinate 1,069,256 of NW_020438962.1, forward strand.
GAAATGGGAAGTACGTTTAAAATGTGATATAATAAAGTATAATAATAATTCAGAAGGTTTATACATATTTTTATGAAAATTGCTGTGTGTATGCTGGCCAAGCCAAGGCCGAAAAACAAATTTATTCTAAATTATTTTTACCTTTTTCTTAAAAAGGAACTGAAAAATGTGTTTCACAGACTTTTTGTTACTTTGTCATTTAATTAGGTTTTTTTTGTAAAGTGCTTGCAATTATTTTTATGGGTTTTAGCAGGTTTAAAACGGTCAATTAATAATAAACCGGATGAAAATTAACTGATTGTACCCATTAACATTTTTCGGCTACACCTACATTAATAACTTTGCAATTAACACGAGTATTATCATAAGTAATGGAAAATAAATTATAAGGAAAAACCTGTCAGTAGTAATCGCAAAAATATGTTACTTGAATATACATAACTGCCATAAAGATATCATAAAAAAATTATACCTCGATTAGAAATTATAATTACAAGCTATAGAATGATGTACATTTTTAAATTGATGATTTAACAAATTAGAAACGTTTATAATGGGGATAGGGGTAAGGAAACACGCGAAAATTTTTGTTTATACGTAATCTACTATATACGCTTGCATAGTTGTGTGGAATATTTTATCTGTTTTAGAAATCTCGCAAATGTATAGCATTAATAGATAACATCACCATTTGATTATCGAAAGTAGAATCCATAAAATCGAACAAAATCATGATAGGGGCCTAACCCATTAATTTCATGCTCCATAAAATAAGTTTCCACCAAGTGGTTTCTTTATTATTTTTATTACGGGTGAGAGAAATTGGATCAAAATAATTCGCAATTTTGATTAGGAAAATTGATTACAATGCAGACGTTTTAGACAGTAATTTAATCCAGTTTTTCTCTTTCTCCGTTTCATCGTTATAAAAATTTAACTTACCAATAACGCGATGTTCGGCAAGACTAAAATATCGTCTTCTCTTCTACCTTCTGAAAGTTCTGGTACCCAAACGAGGGGGTGCTTTGGTATGGCTGATACGGTACCATTGTCGTTGAAAGTGATATTTTCATGGGTCATCAGTTCTCTAAAAGAAAATGCGTTTTCGTTAGGCATGTGTGACAAATGGTTTGTTTTTTTACTACATGCTAATAGGGTGGTCACCAAAAATATATTTGTCTGACAGCTAAAGCACTTGGTCATCTTGCATTGGCCTTTGTTTAAAAAAGGAAAACGATATTGACAAAGGACGGTCGATGATGCTGTGCACAAAATCCAAGATAAAATCTAAATACCAGAAGTTTCTTTCTTTTAAACTTTTCAATTTCATATCTTGTTATTCTACATTGCGTTCGTTGCTTAGCAATATCTCCCAGACGTCCTTGTTGATAATTATACATTACAACTACCCTCTGACCAATACAAATGAACAAAATGAAATTAAAAATTTTGTTGTAAGCCAAAAATTTACGCGAAACATTTAAACCAAAGTTTATTATTTTTTTTATTGCATCATGTGTTTATGCGTGGCTAAATGTGATGAAATTTTTGCCCAATCGATAAATTTTTTGGTGTTATGAAATGGATTATAGATGTCAATCCCACTAGATCGTTTTTTTAGTTTAGTTAACTTCTAATTAGCGTCGCCGGGCCGATTTATGTAACAAAAAACATAAATTCTGCTCGGACGTCGATTGATGTCACTGTCACACCCAGAAGAGTGTGCTTTTCTTCTAAAGATACCAGTTACCCTTGACATACATAGATCGATTGCCATTAGGTATAACAGAAATTAATCAATCCTCTGGATTAAAATAAGTCTGATTGTAACATTAACTTTTTTTTTGTATATTTTACCAAAATGTTATGAAGAAATCTCAAACTTATGCAATCAGATCAAAACTGGCTAACAAATATATTCAAAGTTCATCTGTTTTACCTATCGATGACTAACAGAAAATTTTGTGGAATTTGATTAGTCACAATCAAAAATTGCATATATATGAATTCAATTCTTGCTTAATTCAATTTTGGTCAACAACTGGCTTTTGAGAACTCAACAGTCACTGGCTTGTTTAATTAAAATACTTTCCATGCTCACATTATACGTTGCATAATGTCTAATAAACTTCAATTTGTGTCGGTGCAGTGATTTGTCATTAAAATGATTTGCAAGCCGCTTGGAAGCATGTGTTTTTCATAAAAAAAAGAAATGGTACATATAAGAAACACTTTGATATTAATAGTGGTTTATATATCGAATATTAAATGTGGAAATTCATTTTACATTTAAAATAACTATAAATTATCTCAAGCTAATAAAAAAAAAATTGTTGCTAATGTCACACCCTTGCCGGGAATCGAACCCGGTACCGTTGACTTTACGCTCCAGTGGCCTAGCGGTCAGAGTATTGGTGAATAAAGCTAAAGGTCCCGGGTTGGTTTAAATGGCAAATGGATTTCCACATTTAATATTTCAAAAAAAAAAAATTGGAAAACTGACTACCAATTTCATTTCTCTTAGACAATAGGCAGTAAACCTTTTGTTTATTTGCTACGCAAGTTTATTAAGTATCGAACTGTAATTATTATGTATTTTATTGTTTTGAGGGTTGTTGATTATCTGTCAATTTTTAAATCTTGCAAAATTATGACATTCCTTTTGTTGATCTTGTAATCCTTTTGATTTTTACGTATTAGAATTGCAATCAACTGTTGCGGGAGGACAACGAACATATAAATGTTTATAGTTATTTAGCAATTTACCTCTTTTGTAATAACGAACTTTTGTTTCAATTTATATGCGATATTTGCAACCAGGTGATTAGCACAGGTCTTATAAGTGGGTCTTTAAAATCTGTTCATTCATTCGGGTCACGTATTCTTTTTTATATGGAGCTGTAGTTGCAGCGAAAATAGCACAAACTTATCACCGACATATAAAGTACTTTATTAATATAATCTCCTTGTTATCATTTATTTATGTACTTATATAAGTACGATTATTGGGAGGAGGTTTTCGTAAATTGGATACAGTTATTATAAATGGTTAATTTATTATTAAATTACTTAATTATCGAGTTTGCTACAATAAATTTTTAAACGTTTTTAGATGACTCCGCATTGTAATTAATTACCTAATAATAATTGAGACCTTCAGATATTTTTTTATAATTGTATAACCTTTATTTTGAAAGAGTCATCAATATTAATAAATAATAAGTGGTTATCGTACATCCCTGTTGTTGTAAATCATTAGAATCACTTAATTTTGCTTTGGTATAACAATTTATGCAATTTAAAGTTTTAACAAAAGTGTTAAAAACCTTCTTGAATATTTATAAAAAAAAGTCATAAATCTATCGGTTATCATTGGAGTAAGCATCATATCTCTTCTTCCAAATTTAGAAACAATTTATTATTATTGGTTGGATATAATTACATGGACATATGTACTTACTTTCAGCAAACTTTTTTGTGTGACTACCCTGTATATATAAACGAATGGCGTAACTTACTTGTAAACATAAGGTCCAACTTCTTGGACTTTCAGCTTCTCTTCGCCCCTAAGAAAAGCCTCCCTATTCGTAACGTTGAACAGGAACACCCTCAGGTATAAATCTACCGGCGGTTTCCTCCACATTTCAAAAATTTCACCCCCATCGCTAAACGTACATTTCTAAAAAGATATGCAACTTAGAAACAATCCTAAATCACGTTTCAAAATATTTTACATTCAAAAAACACGATTTCTCGTGCACGAATACCAACTTAAGTTAAGTGCCTTCAATTAAATTTTATTTTATTTTCGTGATATTTGTTGTGTACCGCATTAAGAACGTTGTACCTAAAGTACATCATCAGGTTCTTTACAAAATTTCAAGATGTTTTTCTGTTTACAGCTTTTAATACGATTCTCAGCTGTCGAGCAATAAGCAATAAAAGATTTATGTAGTTGACCAATCGCAGGCAGCTGCAAGTACTTCAATTGCAACTGCTTACGATAAGCGTACTTCTACTTGCAGCGAGAACATTGTTCTTTAATCAATGATTACTCCGTAGTTTCGTATTGGATTGAAAAACTGTAAAGGACTTTTATTCTCGAAATTTTGCAAAGAAAAGGGTAGTATTAGTACTTTTTGTGTAGCAATTATAAATCGTCGCGTATTCATACAGATACATTTACCATAATTTCGAAATTCTTTATAGTTACATGGCAAAGTACATAATTATTTGGTAAATTAGTCTCTATTAGTTTGTTTTAGGTTAGGTATTATATTATTATTATTATTATTGCGATAATATTTAATTAATATCAAGTATACTTCGAGCAAATACGTTTCTTCTAAACTATTATTAGGCCTGAACATTAAAATGGAATGTAAACCCGTGTAATTTTGTTTCATTCTATTGGTACTTACCAGTTTGAAAAGTATATCGTAGGGTTGCACGAATAATACAAAAAATCCCGAGCCAACTGCTATTGCCCCAATAAACGCGATGGTTAAAATGCCTAAAAGAAACGAAAATAACCGATTATACATGTTGTCTTTTTTTTTAATTATTATATCCAAACGACTAAATGATCTTGTTGATGGTGAAGTAAAGACGTATAGCTAATGAATGAAATAAATTGAAATTTTCTGAAATTTATAGACATATTTTATGTACTCGCAGAGATACTTGGACCCCCATTATATCTAATGTTTGTAAATTTGTCTATGATAATAAAATACAAATTGGGATAGACAATGGAAGTGAGTAAATTTCGAAAAGCATTGATGTCATAATGTATTTGATTTTTTATAATCCGAAATGGATAAATATATATCTACAGTAAAGAAAAATTTGTTTTTACATGTGTAATATTTAGTTTAGAAGGGGTAGAATATTTGCTGTAAACTTAACATTATTTTTACTATTTTTTTACGCTAGCCAATTAATTTTTTTTTATGCAGATGTGTAAGTATTAATTAGCGAGAGTATTTACAATTTTTTATTAATTCGATTAATTAACTGTTGTGTTTGTTATAAAAGCTGCTACGAAATATAAACGTTTCTAGATTTAAAAATAGCATTTTTTTGTGAGAAAAGAAGAACAGTCGAGGAATGTTGAGAGAGAAATGACCCTCCACCAGGTGTAACATTCGCTTTTTATAACATTCAGACAATAATACAGTATTGTATATATTATTATTGTTATATCATAGAACTTGAAGTTCACTACTTTGTTGTTTAGCTGTTTTTATTGTAGGTAGTTAAACTAGTGTTAGAGAAAACGCGTAACTAGAGGTCAAGTTCATTACATAGGTAAACGAAACAATTTGTTATTGCAATTGGTCAAAGGCCTTTTTTTTACTGTAACTAACGGGTTATTGATTAATGACATGTACCTAACCGACTTGCTAAATCGTGTTTTATTTTTCGGAATTTATACAGAAACAGGGATCTATATATATAAGTACCAAAATACCGATGGTGTTGTTTCAAATTTGTTACCATCAAATTCTTTGGAAAATTCTAGGAAACATTTTCTTTTACAGTTTTCCAATCCGATGCTTAACTACTGAGTAATTGTTGATTATAATGATTAGACATATTAGCCAATCAGGGCGTATCTTCATTGCTGCAAGTTGAAGTAACAATGGACGATAGCAACTGTTTGCAGCGATTCGCTACTTCTACTTGCAGTAGCGATTGGCTAACCTTTAATTGTCAATAACTTTTTAATTAAGAATTGGATTAGAATTCTGCAAAGGAAAAGTTTTTTCGTAATTTTACGAAGAATCTGATGGTTAAATTTTTTTTAAACACATGACATATTAGAGTAATTGTTAGGGCAATATTTAACCTTTAGTATATTGCTTTGTAATAAATTAACTATTGTAAGTTGTTGAGAAACGCGAATAAAATTTAAAATTCTGCTTGCTGTAGGTCAAGTTCAGTAAAAGTGGTTTGTAATTTGAAACATCTTGTAATATTACGTTGAATTTTCTTTGGGCGTCTAATAATAATAATTTCTTGCGAAAGGCTCTCAAGTTTTGTTATGTAATCAAAAAACGTCTGCGTTTATGGGTGTATATATATATATGGATACGAAGCCTAAAAATTTTTATACAAGTACGTATTATAAAAACGGTACGTGTTACAAGTACCTAAATATAAATTTTGCGAAACTTGCATTATTATTCAAGTATCTTTCGAACGAAAAGAAGTTATAATTGAAAAGTAAACATATTGATATTAAGCACAAGTTTCTTTTTATAAAATTGCAATATTAGTTGCGTTAGTTTCTCTATTTTGCAGCATACAGGGTGCTTGTAATATTCTGTCTTACATTACGTTAATTCGTTCAATTGTTCAGTTGATTTTACGTTTAATACATGCGGTGTATGATTTATTGTAAAATTCGGTGACAAAAAGGTGATAAAGAATTTGCATGGTAAGGCTTGATGTTGTCCGCACGTCTGTGTGTTTGTCACAGTTGATTATGTCAACTGGATACATAATACGATATTGGTTATGTTTTGTAATTGTTGTTGTACTGTACGTGTCATGTTTGAAAGGTCTTGGAGTGATTGAGAAGTTTGAAAGTTGAAAATTGACATGTAGGTTCGGAAAAATTGCCCATGAAAATTATAAGCCAGTATGACCATTTGATTATCATCATCATAAGGTCCTCAGTCCTAAGACTGGTTGGACACGCACCTCCACTTTTTGCTACCCTGAGCTAATTTTTGCATTTCCCTAAAAGTAGAACAACCCACATCAATTATCTAATCTAGATCTACCTCTAACTCTTCCTAACTCCCGTTTCTGCCTCTAATATGTCTCCGACTAGACCTTCATGCCTGAGTCCTACCAATCTATCTCGTCTATTTTTTATTGACTTCCATAGAGTCCTCTGTTCTCCTATTCTTTCTAATATCTCTTCATTTCTAACCTTCTCTATCCACGGTATCCTCATCATTCGCCTATAACACCACATTTCGAAGGCTTCTAACCTTTTCTTTTCCGCCGCACCCACTGTCTATGTTTCGCACCCGTACAGCGCTTTTAAAAACCTTTTTCGAATTTCTAAACTAACCGTTCGCGAGCATAGAACCATTTGATTATAGTAATATTTGTTTGTTAATTGCGCGAAAATCAGGTGGTTGTTCATAAAATTCCATACCCTTGTTAGTCTGGCATATTCAAGGCGGAGGCTTCGCCACATGGACCAAAATTGTCGTATGTCAACTTTTTTATTAATTTTTATATGGAATAATCTTATGATTAATGTAAAAAGCAAACAGTGGATTGTATGTTTCTTAAATATCAGTAACCCGTGTTTTTCCAGTTTTGAGAGAAAAAGGCCCATTTCCCTGAATTTTTTGTAGATAATATGCCATTTGCAGTTCTGAAGTAACAAAGACTATAGACTCTGATTTTTCTTGTTAATAGGTGCCTCCCTACACATTTACCTCCGATGTTTGTGGCTTCTTTTTACCAATTGCTTTTAGGAAATTGTAACAACGTATTTGATACGGTACAAACTCCAACTCATCATAAGTTTTTGCTTTGTTATTGGCCGTTCGCTTCTTTTTTGTTGTGCCGATTTTAATTGCAATTACAATCAGGTTGTTGTCAATTTGATCGGAAGATTCCACACTATGGAATCTTGGCGTTGATGGTACATTTCAAAAGCACCATCTTGCTAGGTTGATCACCTTGAGAACTTTTGCAAAAGATTCCTTGGATTTCCAAGTAGGAGACGAAGCCATTGGCTGATTGCAGAAGTGGTTTCTTGCCCTTGCAACATAATTATGCTAAAAGCCAACGATAAAAAATGACCACCGCGCGAACCATCGTGCGGGGGACCCCTCGTGGGATTTTTAAGTGCGACACACATTAAAACCCATTAAGTTTGTGTATCTTTTTTAAATAGCCCATTCAAAATATTTTTTTCTTTTAGGAAGTTAAGTTTTCGAAATTCTTTAATCGGTATGGTGACTTGTGTAATCTGCCATGTTTTGGGCTAAATACCGTTAATCCGTTCATGTTAGCTTATCTAATAGGTATACATAATGTAACTGTTTTCTATGCTTTTTGCCATAAATTGTTTGCTTTGAGTTTGGAAATTCGCTATCGTTTTAATGGAGAGATTAGGTGTTGCTAAATCTTTAGATTTAGTTTGCCTATTACTTAGCATTAGCTTTAGCGGTTTTAAAAAACGATTCAGATTTTGATGAAATTGTTACCTCATTTAAGCATCACTACGATTTGTTAATCCTAAAAAAAAACTGGCGATTTCTTATAGATTGTAATTTAACTTGAAGTTATTATAAATTTGTACCTAACCTAACCTTACACCGCATTGCATGACCTACCACAGTGTTACCTGACCTAACATCCCCGTATGTAAGCTAACAACAAGTAGTTTTTTTTTACGTAAAAAGCACTTTTTGAATGTTTATAATTACAGAAACAGAATTAATTAGCGCGGATTTTTAGATGTCTTGTTTTCGTTTCTTTTTTGGCATTTAATGAAATCGTTTGTTTGTATTGATGGTCAGTTGTTTTTCCCTTTTCCGTAACTCCGTAAAACTGTTCGCAAAAAAAAATCGGACTTGTTTGGAGGTAAACCAGGTACCTAAATAAAATTGTTTCGACCGTATAATAACGAGTGCAACTTCTGTTATGGTTTTATATATGATGACCAAGGACGAGGAGTTATTTATTTATTAAGGAAATGTGCTGGACATCGACAATAATTTAAAACAACGCAATCGAGTTTTGTAGACTCGTTATACTAGTTATAAGATAAACTATGCTTTTGGCTGCTTCTGTTTGTGCTAATTAAATATTTTTTTACGCATAATTTATTTAATTATAAATAGACAATAAAACACTAACGTAGGTGCCATCCTACCTTTTTTTATCCTTTCAATCAATCACTTTATAGAGTAAAGATTAAAACAAATTTAAACTTGTGCGTTAATATTAGCAGACTTGTTATGTTGAGGACAGTTTTGTTTATTGAAAGCTTCGTACAACAATTGTTTAATTTTTTCCAATGATAAGCACACCTTATGGGACACACTGTATTCAAATTTGTAGTAGGCTGTTGCCTTCTCCTTCTCTTTTTCTTTTCCGCATTCGAACTTCCGGGACAAGGCAAAAATCCTTCGAATTTTTGAGTTGTATTAAACCGATCGACAGCCTGCACTTTAAAATTTTTTTTGGTTTATTGTTAATGTACTTAATTTCTGAAATTAATTTTTTCTTGACGATTATTATTTTCAGTTTTACCTTGACCGGTTCCTTTATTTTTAGTGGGTTCTGAATCGTATAATTACTATTAACATCGATCAAAAAATAATTACTAAAAGAGACCTGCCATCTCAATTTGATAGAATTGTTATGTTTCCTTTAGTTATTCGAGTCGACGCGGCATTGAAAGTTTAAAAATTGTACATAATTATCCCCCTAAGTGGTTCTCCTTTTCAATACTTATAAAACAAAAATGTTGATTCATTATGATACTTTCTACTATGACTACAAAGAAATCCTTTAAAAAATATCATAATTGCTGTAAAATCTAAAAATAGTCGCTGCATCCGCACCAGTAACTAAATGTAATAACTTCGGTCGTGTTGTCTTTTCTTCTGTTAATAAGACACACAAATTGTAGCGTATACGTGTAGGTTGTGTCTCGTATTTGAGTTCGTGTTTCTTCTGTACTTTGTTCTAGTACGTGTCAACTGTAACAAAATTGTTTTTGCAATTCGTTCGTCGATTCATCGATTGAGCAATCTGCGAAATATTTTCGGCCATCTGTGTCAACGAACGACCTCTTAGTAACTCTAGAGAGTCATGTACACATCGGTGGGGTTACAATTATATGTATTTGGCAATTAATTAGATTTTAATTTGCCCAGTTATTTTTCTTACTGTAATGTACGCTCGCTTGATTTATAATTAGCAAGTGCGTTGTTGTCAATTGAATACAAATCCTCGGATTATACAGAGCTACGAAGAACTTGTCTACCTTCGTCCACGTGTGGTCTATGTTACGTATAATAATAATTTAATTGAAATAATTTACAATAATAATCTAGAGAAAGCATGAATCATTTGGAGGTATTTTTTAGGTAAAATTGCGATAATCGAAACATAATTTGGTTTTATTTTCTGCGATAGCTACTAATGGATTTTGAATGTAAATATTGGAGGCGTGTGTTGTTGTTTTTAAATATATCGATGGAAATTTTCAATCATTAAACTAACGGGTTTTAACGACGCCAAGAACCAGAAATGCACGCTAAACTAGTTGTAATTTTTTACATCTGTGTTTTGGTAAGATGTTAACAAAAAAAAAACTAAATGAAATGTTCCAATCGTTAAGGTCAAGTCTATAAAAGTTATTGGTGGAAATTCTGGAAGTTTTTGGACAAGTTTCCAGTTTTTATTACAGTCTAATTAAGAATTAATTGTTCAGGTGATAACTTGTATGTCCGCATCCTGAATGAATTGTAACAAACAATACAAACTTTAACTTGTACCTATTCACAACCAGATAAAAAAATTAAATTAGTTTAAAAGTTAATTGATTGTTGTTGTAAAGCAATTTATTGTAGTCTATAAATCATCAAACGTTTGATAATAAATTTAGGAGACAACAGCGGAAAATTTTGCGTTTATTTTTAACAGTTCGAAGATTTTAAGATGCAAATCATCTTTATAAGTAATGACATCAATTTTCATCGATATATGAATTCGCTTAAATTGGATGCTAGCGGAATTTTTCTGTTTAAGTAACTAAAAAATAGTTACTTATTATAATGCAAGGTCGTTATTAAAAAATGTAGTGTTCAAAGACTCCAATTAACCGTTTGGGCATAAAATCGAAAATGATACTAGACGCGTTCGTATGACGCAAACATTGCATTTATGACAATAATCAATACCTTTGTGCAACTAGTAATTAATTACGAGTTAAATTGTGCAAAATAATTATTTTCTTTAAATTGCCCGAAACAATTATCATCTTCGTTGTCGTCAAATAATCGTTATGAAATTATTATGTGCTTGTAATCAAGAGATGCCTTTAGTGATAAAGGTCACCTAGAAGCTTGTGCCAATTACTGGTCAAATATCCCATTTTGAAAGCCCTTATTGTTAATTTCAGTCGCATAACTTCGCAAATTGAGCTTTCACTAATATAATTAATTGTAATTTAGTGGATGGTGATTGTCCTGTCAGCACTGATTTGATTTCCCGATACATAGTTCGCCGATAGGCGTTGCCAACTAAATTTCTTTTCATTATTATATTATAAATTAAATGAAAATCACTTTTTCTCTACGACGGCTCTAAACTCCCTGAGTCTAGGGACATTTCTCCAGGTCTGAAAATGTTAGCCAAAAATCCCTAAATGTTCTGTCGTGGATTGTATTCGACATATCTGTCCGGCAAGGTGATGAATATGTATGACAGCATTTTATTGTATATAGGCTATTATTACTGTACAATGGCTAGCGCAGCCCTACGTGAACGGGTTCCATAAACGGTTAAAATTATTGCTTACAGTGTCTTTGTCATTGTTGTTAATCTATGATTTAATTTTTCTTACACATACGGAAGAAATTTACGATTTGCATTAACCAAAGGACGAATGCAACGGTTGTATTTATCATGTTGTTCGATATACATGTAGGTATAAAAAAAAAATGTGGCATTGTTGAGGAAGTCGTAAAATACGTGCGAAACAGTAGGCGTTTTACAAATTTTAACAATAATGTGACAATTTTGTGCATTTTTCTTTACAAATATGAAGAATTATTTTCATTTTGTTGATCATTAGTCAGCTATGACATACAGACAGACGGACTGACACTGAAATAAGATTTTAAGTTCTTGAACTCATGAATGAAATTGATAATTCGTATAAAATATTTTTGATGTGTAAAATCCTCTTTGTGTAGCAGTAAAAAGTTCCAATTTGACTTTTAAATATTGGCGATCCTAAATCGGGAATATTTGTCGATAAATGACATCATGCATGACGGTGCTTTTTATCGCATTACGTTTTTATTAGAATGGCAAATAATTTTTTTTTTTCGTTTCGGTATTTAACAAAATTATTAAAATCTTCTAATACTAATGGTGCTCTTCAATTTACGATCAGAGCAAATATAGTAGTAAATGTATATTATCCCGGTTTAATTAGTTACACTGTTTACTTACTCAATATTTAAAATTAATTGCGTTAAAAGGAATTACATAGATTTTTCGAAACTGAGAATTATGCTTAGTCATTAAATAAAAATTTTAACTACACAAGTTTTAATAGTTAGGTATTTTATGCAAATAATGCTTGTGTTAGTAGTTGATTAAGGTAAAATGTCACGTTTTGTAATAAATAATAGTATAATTCAACTGAAAGTTAATGATAATGTGCATGGTATGAATGGTGTTAAGAAATTTTGCAATTAAGGGTTAATTTAATAAACAACTTCATAACCAATTAATATTTCAATTAAAATTTAGTTACAGAAAAATAATAACAATATTAATTAAAGAAGCTTTTGAACGTGAATTTTTGTAGAAAATATCTCTCTATCTTACTTTTACAGTTTGCTTCTTGTTCTCGTCGTCCTCTTTCAGGACACTCTCTTGTGTTAACAGCCGAGTAAGTTCTCCTAAGGAATTTTTGCCAAATTCCACCAAATCCTTTCATTTTTAATAGTTCACAAAAAAGTTCTTGAAAAGTCACTCTCAAATCACAATAATATTCGCACTTCCAATCAAATTATCCCGAAGGATTTTTATACAGGTAGATTTATTTATATATATCGCACCCGATATTATCAAACAGCAGAACACGTCAATAAATAAATGAAACTATTAGTTAATCGTTTGTTACTTTTACAATTTCCTTTGTGGTACTTTGTAAGAACGTTTTTCTTTTTTATTTCTTTTTGTTGTTAACTAAGTTTGCCGATGTTTTAAGGATAACAATTTGATCGAAACAACTGAGGTGTACATTGTATATATAGTTTCAAACATGTGCTACGATGCTTTCACCGGACCAATGGGAGACCTAGAGCGAAACCTGTTGACCACCTCCGCCGCAAAAAGCTCATTTTATAATTTACCGATGCTTATAAACAAATTGCATTACGACGATTCTACTTGAATTCGACGCGATATTATTATTATCAATAATAGTAACAATAATAGGTACCTATGTATCGTATAAACTGCCTCTTGTTTGTTATTAATGTTAATGTTTAATAGAAACGAGAAAGAGAAAGAACGGATTTTAAGGTAGAGGTTTCGCGCTTGACGCACCGTTGATGTCTCCGCCGGTTTTAACGTAATTACTGGATTAAAAACTGCAAATCCTTTGCTATTTGTTTGCGTGAGTGTTTTTAGTAGTTATTGTAAGTTTGTTACCCTAAAACAGACCCTGTAGCTCTTGCATTCTTGTAGAAAATTATCTAAGTATACTGTCATATTCATGTTAGTGTTTTCATGCTTATTTGTCTTACGTAAATAACTGCTAATACAAACATGTGTATCCAAAAAGGGTCATTTTGGTAAAATGGTCCATTAAAATGGTCAATAATAAACTAATGTACTTAGGTACTCACCTGGCATATTCTCGGTACGGTTCACATTGATAATATTGTGTGTAAGGCCTATTAACAACTTATGGGAAAATAAACTTTAATGTAATAGGTTGTGACGTAGATTCTTTTCACATTAATCGAAATTGATCGTTAATGAAATTATCATTTTTATAATGCATTAAGCGCTTGCAGGTTCATCGGCGATTCTGTAAAAACCCGTAGGAAAATTTCGGGGACCGCTCTTAATGAAGCGGATATAACAAGTATCAATACGTCGATGGTCAGTTCGGACCCGACTGATCTTTTTTTTTTTGTCTTTCAGGAAACTTGCGGCTGTTACATTCAGATTCGAACAGTGTCTATTTCTTCTTTAATAACAATAATAATTTAATCAATTAATACTGGTTCACCTTCCCCGTTCAAAATAGTTTCGTTAATAGGTTTATTATATGTAGATGTTGTGACTGATGGAGATTTGTATGTGTTTAGCTATTTCTTTTGTTAGTGTAGTAACGGGTACGCTATGTTTTTAGGTTCTTAATCAACCTAACCTAACCTAACCTTATTTCTGCCAGTGGCAGAGCATGAGTTTTGAACATTTTCAGTAAAATTATAACGAATGCATATAATTGATAAAATTTTTATACAACAGAACAATTTTTTTTCGGGTTAGATCCTGATCCCAAAGAAAAATTCTTAATTCTTATCGTACAAAACAACTGACTATGTTTACTGCAAATTTTGGTGACATATTAAATACAAAAGACGTCGAGATCCTTGGCTGTCAATACATGTCAAAATGCGCACTATTGATTCTTTTCATCTGTTTTAAGTTGAAGTATTTGTAAAGCTATCTAATAGTGAAGACGTAGGCCGCGGAATCTCTCGAATTCTGCAGTAGTTCTGTCAGTTTCACAATTTTTTTGTTTGTTACAAACTCGTGATTTGTTTAATAACGTAAACCAACGCGTTCGCTATTAATTAGTAACAAAATAAAAGACGTGAATATTTAATATTGAAAACGTGATTTTACGGTAGACCTTTGACTGATTTTTTTTTAATTTATTTATTGATTCATTTTATTCGTATATTCGACGACTGCGGGAATTTTGCTTCAAACTGTCGGAAATATCAGAGCAATGTCCAGCACCTCCGTCACAAGTCAGAGTTACAAACATATTATAATGTATTTTCAATTTTGGAGACTGATTATGCAATAATTTTTATTTAAATTGTTATTTATTGAAAATTGGCTTTGCCGTTCGATAGATACTAGTAATAATAATAATAGTTAGCAAATCAGTAGTTGTCTGCATACTGATAACCTTTCCAATATTTAATTTGCTTCGTACTTAGTTTAGGGTCGGGAGTGGGGGGGGGGGACTAGAAGAAGACACACTAATCGATATTATTATTTCGAAATTTCCGATATGAAAGTTTATTTTTGTTCTAATATCTGAAACTCAATGTTATTTCGTAATCATTCTCAAGAAATATTTTATTTGTAATTTTGGCGCCTTTAAGACAATGCATGTTTATTCAATTATTATTTATTTTGACATAGATAACACAAAATTGTAGCGGTATTGACCGAAAAATAATAGAAATAAAACAAAAATGTTGGGAGATGTCAATGTAACTATTTGTGAACAGTTAATGAATGTACTTCTACCCCTCTTAACTTCTGTTTCTGCTTCTAATACGCCTCTGTTTCTTATTGAAGGGCAGTATTTGTTGTAACGTTTACTATATTAGCTGAATTCCCTTTTCGATTATATTATGAATGTTCTATGAATAGAATAATAAACAACTTGTTGTTTGTAACCACGATGTTGTTAAATAATAATTATTATATCTGTATAATGATTTTGAAGAAGAAATTACACGTTCTTAATTGCACGTATTGCGGAAATGGAACGTAGGGCTTTAAAAAAAATTGACCATTTATTAATTACTGTTTACAGGTACCTAATACCAAGTCCTTGATGTGTCGTTTTTGCTCAAATGCAAATTGGAATTATTTTTTATAGTATAAGTCGTGTCGTGTCGGAACCGCTTCTTTAATATTTATCAAAAACTTACAACTATTTTGATTTTATAATATGAAAGAACTTAAGTAATAAAATCGCAAAGTGTTGGTTTTCATATGCAAAATAATTTCGACTTTGAAGCTTTTTATGCTTGACCCGTGTATAAAATATTACGTAGTAGCAATTTTTGGTTTTGATAAGATCTTGATGATTTTAGGATTTTGACATTTCGATAAAATTAATGGAAATTTTGGTATCGTTGTTAATTATGCAGTGCCATTATATAATCAGTGGGCGTTAATTAATGACATCGTTACAAGGTCAACAGTCCAAAGCTCCCAAAACTCTCCAGTCATTATCTCTTTTGCATTTTCCGAAAGGTATGGGACACTCCAAATCCCAGAAAACTAAAATTCTGTCTACTGTCTATGTTTCAGTGTAAATTCCTCCTACTTAGATAGACGATTTTTATTGCCATACATAGATTTCACACCATATGCATGCACCTAAACTTGATGAAATTATTCCATCCCTAAGGCTGGAACATTAGTTTAAATTTGTAAGGTAAACATGCTGTAGTACTGAAGTCGGTTATTATACGCGTAGAAAATGAAAAATGAAAATTTACCTAAATATTAAAGCGATATTTATAATTTATCCCACTATCCCGTTGCCTCGTAAACGAAAATAATAAAAATTACAATTTGAACCCGAACTTGTAAAAATAGAACCCCAGCAGAAATAAATTTATTTTAGTTGATATTACAAATTTAATTGTAATAATTAAGAAACTTGAAATTATTTTTAAAAAACATGTCCAAATAGAGATTATTGCAAGTCATCTAATAAATTCTACTGTTTCTACGGCAAATTCAGTTATTTACAATCGAAAATTGTAATTTTTGCATTGTCATATTGTTTTCTCCATGTACGTATGCGAGAATAGGTATTCAAATTATCGCCTTCTGCCTAAGTCTCTACCACTTATACTCATTATATGCATACATATACACCAGGATTAGAACTGTTTTAACTGTATAATTAACATACCAATATTTTTGATTTATTTTCATTTCGAAAATGGCGTCATGCTTTGTAAATTAATAACGTATCAAGTTAAAGTTTAAAAAAAAAAAATCAAAACCAGTTTTTGTTTGAATTGCGTAACAATTTTGTTTTGAAAAAAATTATGGTTATTCATCGCTGTTGCAGAAGCCTTATCAGAAAGAGATGCGCATGTTTTGCAGCCGCATTATTTCCTAATAACAAATTAAATTGCATTTATGCTAGTTTGAAATACTTAATGTAGCTAATTTTGTTTAATTGAACTTGTAAATTTTATTCGAAGAAATTTCTTATTTATGTATATATAGTACCTAGACGAAGTTTCCAGAAACTGAGATGTTTGTCGATGTTACTGATAGAAATTCTGAAGGTACACTTATTATTCACGTTTGTTGTGCATTTGTCGCCTCTGGTGATAGGACTTTAAGGAATTAGTTGACTATTATTATTATTAAACTATCGAATAAAGGATTAATCAAACGAATGCTTCTACTTTAGGTTAATGTCGTTTAAATGGATTTTTTTTATCATCAATAATCATAATTCTTCTCTTAATTTTAATGTCAAAATTTGCTTTAAGGATAGTGCATATTACGCCTTGTGAAATTTTGCAAAAGCTGCATACAATTATAATTTAAGCTGTAATTTTTACTAATTGTTAGCTTTATATAGGGTGATGAATTAAGATTAAATTTGAATTAAAGTTGTTGTTAATATACAACAGGGAATTTGCAGGAGTCTTGAATTTTTAGATGAAGAAATTAGGGAAATTTTTTAAAATTAGCATCATCATCATCAAAAGGTCGTCAGTCCTAAGACTGGCTCGACACGTACCTCCGCTCTTACCTATCCTGAGCTCCTAATCTTCGCTTTTCCTTAAAACTAGAACAACCCATATCCTTAACTATTTACGAACAGTAATTTAATCTAGGTCTACCTCTACCCCTCTTAATCTCCGTTTCTGCCTCTAATATGTCTCTTACTAGACGTTCATGCTTGAGAAGGTGTCCTACCAACCTATCTCGCCTATTCTTATTGACTTCCATAGAGTCCTCTGTTTTCCTATTCTTTATAATACCTCTTCATTTCTAACCTTCTCTATCCACGATATCCTCATCATACGCCTGTAACACCAAATTTTGAACGCTTCTAACCTTTTCTTTTCCGTAGCGCCCATTGTCCATGTTTTGCACCCGTACAGCACCGCTCTCCAAACATACACCTTTAACAATATTTTTCAAATTTCTAAATTAACCGTTCGCGACTATAGAAGTGACTTCTTTTTATTAAAGGTGACTCGACCCTGCGCTATCCTCTGCTTTATATCCCTACTACTCCTTCCGTCCTGACTTATCTGACTTCCTAGATACCCAAAATCACTTCACTTTTTCTAATCTATCGTCTCCTATCTTTATATTCGCTCTTTCCCTACTTTATCTTCCCTTGCATACCAGTATTTTTGTTTTACTTTTATTTATATTCATACAGTGCTACTGTTTTGTCAATACCGCTTCTATTTTATCTAGAGCTATCTCTAACTCCTCCTTGCTGGATGCTAATACTGCTATATCATCTACAAATCTAAGGATACTAATCTTCTGCCCCTGTATATCTATCCCTACAGTTGTACTGTCTTTAATGATGTTGATCGCGTCTTCGATGAACATTTATTAACTATTATTTAGTAACGCAAACGGCGCGGCGTTTGACATTCGTAATTGCAAATTAATAAAGTTAGTAATTATTATCTTGGCTAATAATAATTGACGGAAAATTAGATAAGTATGTACGTTATAGAAGACGCCCGGTTATAAGGACATTGGTTTCGTGTCTTGTTGTCGACCGAATACTTTGTTAATCGCACCTATTACGTAGATGTGGAGTTATTAAATAGCATAAATTAATTAATTTTGACTTAAAGATCTATTTTCTGACGCTGATGCAATTATGCCGAGATGTGTTATTAAAAGAGCAATTATTGTTTCGGGCTATACAAAAAAATGTTTTGTTGTTAAGGTTTCCTAACGTCAAAACGTGTTGTTTTCTCGCATTTACCATTTAAATTTTTTTTAATTCGCTTATTTATACTTAATTTCCAATTGTATTAAACCGTGTATCAAAGTGTAGAATGTTAATAGAACAAAATTCTACAAGCTGACTTTGTGTAGGTACAATGTATTTAGATGAAAATTAAACTTAATTGGTCACTGTGATGTAATAAGTCATGTTATTTTCTCGTTGGTTCGAAAAATTCTTCTGTTCAGCAATTATTATTGATTTGTTGACCTTAGTATTGACCTTCGTTATAAGTTCTATCAACATTGTTACAATGTAGGTTAGTTAATGTGATTGTTGTTTTGGGAAATTTTGTTAAATTTTATTAGTAACTGCAACGATTTCTAATTGTTTTCTAATAAATGCAATTATTACAATCAATAAACAATTAAAAATGTAGCGTAGGTCACCCCCCCCCTGACAAGTTCGTATTTGTGTATTTCTTTAAAAGTGTCAACGAAATCGAGTTTACTTTCGAATATTTCGTTTTTTATTAAATATCATAATACTTTTTGTCCATTTTATTTGGAAAATTCCAAATTATTTTTTATTTGAATCATATTTTTACCCCCCGTGTGAATCTGGGGATAGTAGAATAGCCTTATAGTAAGTTCTTGGTATCCCGAGATAAAAATGTTCAGTCTCTCGGAGTCTCTGAAAGCAAGACTCGAGTCTCCGTCTCTCATCGAGCTTCTGGTGTCGCCGATACTGTCAGAGACTCGAGTCGCTCATAGAGAGATCCTTATTTCGTATCCATTCTCTGAACGAGAGACTCGAATCTCTGAATTAACAATTTTATCGTTCGAGTCTTTCATACAGAGACTGTGAGAGATCCATAAAAACACCTAGGTAATAACTGAGAGACTGTGAAAGACTGTGAGAGACGCTGAAAGACCCTGAAAGACTTTGAGACACTGGAGAGAGACTGAAAGTTTTTGCCTGAGGATGTCGTAAAAGACAGGGGGCCAAATTTAGGTATAGAACAGCTGGGCCGAGTATATCAGGGAAGGATCTTTGTATGGACTTTTTGGGCTGCAGCCCGGGGCCTTGTGTATATAAAGGGCCCCTGACTCCAATTAAAGACAATCGGTAATATTAAATATTAATGTGAAAATTCATTTTCAATTTTTTACCCACTATGAACTACCTTAGGTTAATGATGGAAAATTGGGGTAGTTTATAATGGGTAAAAAATTTAAATGAATTTTCACAATAATAAATAATTGATGTTAATCACTATTAAAATGTCAAAGTGTTTAATATATGTAGTACTGATAATATTGTCCTATTTTTTTCCTATCATTAAAGAAAACACTTTTTTGACAAAATGGTAATTAGTTTGATTAATTATGTAATTATTAACCCAAATAGGGTTAGCCTCTGTTGTTTGATAAAAATTGTTATGATACTAGTTTGAAGTACAATAAGCTTTTTTATTTTCGATATTCAATTGCTTCAGTACGAAGACTCACTGACGTCAATGAAACGTTAAACGAAACGAAAAAAGTCCAGGTATACTTAGTTTTCAATACCGCTGAATAATGATGATAATCCTTCAATGACAAAGCGGGTCCCCTTTATTACCTGGTCAATGCTTTTCTTGTTTTTTCTTTCTTATAAGTCAAAGTTTTGATTAATTAGAGTTATAGGTAAACAGACGTCTACAATTGACAGCTATTTAATTTCACTAGCATTTTCTGTTTTAACCTTCTTAGACAAAGGACATCCTGGACATTCCAGAATGTAGAGAGCACTTTTTTATTGTCATTTTGTTTTTTTTTTGGTTCCATTGACGTATAGATTAGGTTTGTATACGAAATAAAGACACTTGAAAATTCAAATTGTGTAGGGTCATCAACAGCATAGGGTGGTGTCCGAACAGTAGTCGAAAAGTCCTTTTTTATTATCCTAACATTTCCCTCAAACTTGAACAAACGATATGTCTATTTCTCTGCCCCTATCTATTCCCGTTTCTGCTTTCGATATGTCTATAACTAAGCCTTCAGAGTGGTTACAAATTATTATGTTTTCTATAATTTTTATTTTTGTTTTGATAATATTTTTTTTACATTTATGAAGAATAAGAAAGTAATAACGACATTAAAAGATAAAACGTATAGATATATATTTTCACAAAAGTGGTAATTATCTTTGCGAGAAACTAAAAAAATCAAAAATTTACTATTTAATAGTTATAATTATAATAAATTCGTTGCAGGTAAATGTTTTTAAAAATTTTAGAAATTTTTGAATTATCACAATTAAATTCCCTGATGTTCACTGAAATTCATACTTCCCCGATACTTATACGGTAATTCCCTGATAATTCCTGGCTGTGGTCAACCTGTCCTTCCTTTAATGATATTTTTCGAATTTCATAGCTAGAGATGTGTAAATTTTTGGTTTTGGGGTTTTTTACGTAAGTAAAATGTCATTTTTCTCTATTTTGATTATAATTTGGGAAAAAAAAATTATATTCAAACCTACTACGTATACGCCCATCGGAACCAAAACAAAAAAATCTTACGATTAACATTAATTAATTAATTAATTGACTTACAATAGACTATCTTCCAGCTAAAAATCCAATCCCCCAAAATCTTGAGAACTGTTTTACTGTTATTTAATGTCTTGATGATAATCGACGAAAAAAACATTTTTTATTATTTGATTTTCACTTGTATTTTGCACAAATTCAACAAATAATAATCATTTGTAGTATAATAATTATCGCCACTATTTATGTGATAACTATATTTGTTCACGATTTGGACGAAACTGAATCTATTTGTACGTCTTTCTTGCACAAAGATATTGCATACGGTACACATATAATAAGAAGTCAATGAAAGTGTTATCAGTCATTGTATTGATAGCTTATTATATGTATTAAGAACATTTTTCAAGTGATAAACGTTATTTATCGTATTTACCAGGGGGGCGTCAAGTAAAAAGGAAGGAGCATGAAAAAAAGCATGTAATTGTTATGTTATTTGGATTTTTTATACAAATATGTACATATAATAAGTATGAACTCATTATTATTATGTTTCTTTATAAATCATGAGATCGAAATCTAATTTTTATTATCATTTCTATTGGAAACTGAAAAAAGTATTAAGAAAATAAAACACTTGGTATTTTTGTCCTACAAATGTTTATTTAGAACTGACAATTGTTTCGGCTGTTATGCCTTTATCAAAGTGAATTAAAAATAAATAAAATACCAAGTGTTTTATTTTCTTAATATTAAGTATGTTCCACCAAGAGCCAAGCCAGAAATCAATTTCGTTATGTAGAATTATTTGGAATCCAACATAACATAAAAAAACCTAACTTGAAAAAGCTCCCCCCTTCTTATCTGGAGGGAAACGCTGATGTGGTTTTGTAATCAATAAAAAACCTTTCAGCCTTATAAGTCCTGATTTTTGAATTTAATGCTCGATGGCATTATTATAATAAATATTCAATTTTGACATACAGACAGACAGATGGATGACAATGTCTTACCATTAGATAAGCTTTACAGTACAATACCTACCACATTTTTTTTTATGAAATTGTAGATAATATTTCTTTTATTATTAATATTTCATTTTTTTGAGGTAACATGTACAAATAATTTATTCGATAAAATTAACCAA
>NW_020438962.1:1092715-1096921 GCF_000699045.2 Agrilus planipennis
ATCACGTTGAGGTTAGCTACGCCGGGATTCGTTTCAGCAAGTAGATATCCATATATTTAAATGGACCTTGTTGGAGCATACGTAATCCTAAAATGTAACATCGTACTACAGATGGCGTTTACCGCGCCATTTGTGGTGTTTTCTAAAACGCGCTGTTAAGACAGCAGGTACAAGTTGGTCTGTGTTCTGTCGGAGCTGCCTGCGACGCGCTGATGAGATCCAAAAAAATCGAAATCGCGATCCGCGTCTGGCAGTTACGACAGAATACAGACCACTTCGAATTATTTTATTCAATTCAAACACACCGTATAATTAAGTATTTTAAAAGGAGTTTTACCGTCTGCCAACAGGTTAGGAAGGTTGCATTTATCCTGGAGTTGATACAGACAGTTTGGTTTTTATTTTAGATTTGGTATCGATTTGAATTTTCCAAAAATTCGATAATATGTTAAGCCATGATGAGATCGTGAAATCTCTGGCAAATTCAAATTGATACTAAAGTTCTAATAACAAGATAAAAGATATCGGAAAATTTTGAGGAAATGTACCTTGGCCTAAAATCTTTTTTTACGCCCATTAGGGGCCAGTTGTTAAATTCGACGTTGGTCAACAGATTTTTCAAAGTGGACAATAAGGACTAATTACAATATGAATAATAATTAGATAGTATAGCAGCTCTTACTGATGAGGCGACACTGAGTGACCAGTTTGATTATTGCTCATGTGTTTAGTGTTTCAATGTATGCATGTAGTTTTATTTTAATGGCAGACGGCGCATTTTATTTTACTGATACCCCGGAAAATGATAAATAAAACAAAGAAAGAATCGGATGTTTTTATTTCGGCACAAACTTTATCGCTTAATTATGCAATTTTAAGTCTGCGCGTGAACGGCAATTTCAAATCTTAATAAGCAAATTAAATGTGATTATAATTCAAATAATTTCCATTATTACATATTTTGCATAATTATAAACACGCGAATACATGAGGAAGAGTACATGGAATGCATCCAAACGGATGGCTGAATGATCTATATTTTACTCAAAGTCGTAAATCGAAGTTACGCAACATTTTTCAGTTTGAAACAGTCAGAATTTTGACAATTAAGTTGATTGTACTGATGACCAATTACGTAATGAAGCAAAAACTTCATGCTAATGATCAACACGCTCCTAAAATTAAATTAGGTTACATTAATCTTGCCACTAATTATACATATATATAGTTGACAATAATTTTGATAATTTCTATTTTCAATTCGGTTACGCAAATAATAATTCGTAAAATGGAAAACAAAAAAAATTAACAGATATATTGGTATTACCTGTACAATCAATTATATGTTGCTGTAGTCCATCATTAATTAAAAGTATAAAGTTATAAGATCCGCTATTAGATTTATTGAAAGTGCTTTTTATGGAAATTAGCGACAAGTTGATTTGCTTATTAAATATCATATGGTAAATCGCCTTTTAAATTTCGTTTCTCGAAAATTTTTCATCAGATAAGAAGGTTAAATTTTAATATCTACCGAAAATACGAATAATAATAATTATATTAAAAATGTTCGCGTCAATTGGACTTGTTTGTCTGTCCAAGAAATTTGATATTTTAATTATTGCAGACGTATAACCTGGACTTTGATGTAGTCATTGTCATTAGCGAAATACATTTGCAATGTTAACGTCAGTGGGTATTTCGTAGTTCCAATAAAATTCGATACAAGACCATTACTTTGTGGGTATATTCTTAAGCGTTGATTGGGAAGTCCCTTTTTTCACCGAAACAATAAAAAATTAGACTCTCCTTGACCTTAATTTAATTGTTCTTTATTATTGACTCGAATTATTGTTTTTTGCTTGTTATTTATTGCGAAATGAACATTGTTATTCTATGGCTTGGAAGTTTTTACATTCGACGTTGTACAAAAAGAAGTCACCACCTCTTAGTGCCACCACAAGTACGTGCAAGAGTCTTGCGAAGCTGGTGCATCTCAGCATGTAGGCTTTCGACTGGCGCTCTAGAAACATCGGCGGTCCAAACGATTGACTATCGAACATGAAATATTCCTTGTTTTGGATCTTTCCGAAGGCAACGTATCTTCTTATGTCCCCTCGGATAGCACATATGATTCCACATCTGTGTGATTAGAATACGAGTTGTTAATTAATTTTTTCTCAGGACTATCACGCCTTCAGACTGGTTCGACACGCATCTCCACTCCATCCTATCCTGAGCTAATCTTTGCATTTCCCTAAAACTATTGGGTTGTTCGGAAAGTCATTTCGTTTTTTCTCGACAGAGGATTTAATTGCATTCTTTTGCACCCAACTTCACATTTAAGCCGTATAATTTTTATATGCTTTGAGAGCTCATATAGCAAGGCTTGTGTGTGAAAAATTCCAATTAATTCTACGCAGTAGTTTTTGGTTGGTGCCATTTTTAAATATGGAGAGCGATAAGCAGAATTTTCGACATATCTTACTGTTTTACTACAGAAAGGGTAAAAATGCTGTTCAAGCCAGAAAGAAATTGACTGATGTGTATGGAGAAGGTGTGTTGACAGTACGCCAGTGCCAGAACTGGTTCGCTAAATTTCGATCCGGCAATTTTGATGTCGAAGATGCACCACGTTCGGGAAGGCCGGTTGAAGCTGATAAAGACGCGATAAAGGCATTAGTTGATGTGAACCGGCGAATAACAACACGTGAGATCGGATTGAGGTTAAATTTATCAAATTCAACAGTTTATGACCACTTGAAAGGCCTGGGATTATCCTCGAAGCTCGATGTATGGGTTCCCCATGTTCTCACAGAGAGAAATCTGTGTCGCCGCATTGACGTCTGCGATTCGCTTCTCAAACGTCACGAAAATGATCCGTTTTTGAAGCGCATCATCACTGGGGACGAAAAATGGGTTGTATACAACAACGTCAAACGCAAGAGGTCATGGAGCAAAAAAGATGAACCGGCTCAAACCATTTAAAGCTATCCCTAACTCCTCCTTGCTAGATGCTAATACTGCTATATGATCTGCAAATCTAAGCATACTAATCTTTTGCCCCTGTATATCTATCCCTACAGTTGTACTGTCTTTAATGATCTTGATCGCTTCTTCAATAAGTAGTGGTTACAGTGTGCATCCTTGATGAGCAGAGCAAAACCAAGATCAAGACTGTCCCAATGTTGGTATTGCTTTTAGTCTTGCCAGTATAGAGACAGTCTTGGTCTAATTTTGCTCATTACTACTTTAAATACATCCGATACTCACCTTTTGTCATAGCCGTCGAAGAAATATCTGAGAGCTTTGTACAGATTGTATTTTTTCTTGTCCATAAGGAACATTGTACCATCTACCACTGGGTAATAGTCCACTTTAAAGTTGTACGGGAATATGGTGCAGTCTGGTGCGAGATCGTCCATTAGTAGTTCGTAATTTTCAGTCACTATACCTTTTACACAAGTGTAGAAATAGTTATCGCCGTTGACCAGTATGGAGTCCATGATCGGACAATTCCATTCGGAAAGGCTGTAGATGACCGTCATCCCTAATAAAATAGATGGGATAGATTTCCATCAATTATTTGACCCGCTCTTACCAATCGCGCAAACGCAGTTGCAAATTGTTTGTTTTCCTCTCGATTTGTCCATGAATTTGTTAGAAAATTGGTTTATTGTAGACAGAAGGGTGTAAAGGTCATTGGGATACTCTGTATCCCAGTTGTTCCACATTGTCTCCCTCTTACACCGGAAATATCCGCAAGCGCTCTTTTTCTTCCTTTGGGACCAGGGTATTGGATCGGCTAGAAGCCAATCGGGTTCTTCGTGCAGAGGTTTAACTGAAATAATTAAGAAATAATAACGCACCCTTAAAATTTAAAGGCTTTCAGTTACGTTGCTTATCATTCATTTTATTCGTAACTTTTGACCTTTTCAGGTTTCGTCTGAAACGGGATTTAGAGGGCTTGACGAAAGACTTCCTTTGTAGGGCTTCTTCTAAGGTTTCAAACATTTTTATTTATTTTTTTTTGATTTAGTAATTAATTTTTTGTGACATTTACCAAACAATTTTGTCAGTTTGACATGTGGATCAATATTTTGTTGATATATATATATATATAGACAAAGGACATCCTGGACATTCCAGAATGTAGAGAGCACTTTTTTATTGTCATTTTGTTTTTTTTTTGGTTCCATTGACGTA
>NW_020438962.1:1098533-1129408 GCF_000699045.2 Agrilus planipennis
GAATAGGAGAACAGAGGACTCTATGGAAGTCAATAAAAAATAGGCGAGATAGGTTGGTAGGACACCTTCTCAGGCATGAAGGTCTAGTCAGAGACATATTAGAGGCAGAAACATGAGCTAAAGGCGATAGAGGTAGAACAAGATTAGATGTAGGTGCAGCGGAAAAGAAAAGGTTAGAAGCGTTCCAAATGTTGTGTTAGTGGAGAATGATGAGGATACCGTGGATAGAGAAGGTTAGAAATGAAGAGGTATTAGAATAAATAGGAGAACAGAGGACTCTATGGAAATCAATAAGAAATAGGTGAGATAGGTTGGTAGGACACCTTCTCAGACATGAAGGTCTAGTCAGGGACATATCAGAGGCAGAAACGGGAGTTAGGAGGAGGGGTAGAGATACACCTAGATTAGACTTCTGTTCGCAAATGATTAAGGATGTGGGTTGTTCTAGTTTTAGGGAAATGTAAAGATTAGCTTAGGATAGGAAAGATTGTGGATGTACGTGTCCAACCAGTCTTAGGATTGACGGCCTTATGGTGATGGTAGTTTGATAATTCTGTCTCACCCTACAACATTTCTTGGTTCTGGCAGTACTTCGGATTCCTTCACTTCAGGTTTTACTACAACATTCTCATCTTCACCCATTCCGTCTTCACCGCCTTCGGAGGCCATCACTTCGGAACCCTTAGCGCGAAGTGCTTCCTGTCTTATAGTTTCCACTTTGATAGAGAACAATATGAAATCGGAAAACTTAAACGATTCCGCCATTTCCCTTTTGGTCTTGTTGTAAACGATTCGCTTGACCAGGTGCTCCAGATTCTTGAACCTGGCGAACATGGCCATGCCCTTGTTATGCGGACCTTCGCTCAGTCCCACCTCGTTGTTACCGTAGGAGTCGAAGAGGTAGTACAGGTGATTTTTAAAAAATACAGCACACGAATAGTACGAGGTGACGATCAACCCAATCTCGTATTTTGAGAATAACCTATGGGCGAGCGCTTTCTCCACACCGATGTCAGAAAATTGACCATCGAACAGGTAGTCCACGAACACCCTATAATTATCTTTCCCTTTTGGGAACAAATGACGCCAGTAAATTAATATCGGATATTTCTAAAGGATTATTGTTACCTAGCGATATTTTTGGGATCTCAAATTTGGGAGCCTGTTCGAACCTCACGTTGGCGAGTTCGTACAATGCCAGGCCGCCCGTAAGAACATAATCGACTAGATCAGATGACCAAGTGCTTATTGAGTATTTTTTGGCAACGGCTGCTGCTATGATGCAAACGTACGGAGCCGTGTTGTCCACTTCCTTTCCAAGGTCTGCAATATTCTGCGTGCCTCTGATCAGTTGACTGTCGTCAGGAAGTTCTATGAAGTTGTTTTCTTTGAGCAGTTCCTCTTCCATTGTGACTTCCGGTTCTGGTAGCGGTAGATCGGAGGTAAGTCCAGCACCTGCTTTCTGCAGTTCCAGGCATCTCTTCATCGCTTTTTTGGCCAGTACATTCGTCGGTTTCAGCACTTTATGAGAAATTGGAAGGAAAGCCGCCGTTACTTCGGTGTTCACCTGGACGGACATGAAGAAGAGATGACATTATTATGATTGTTTGTACATTTTGACGCGAACTATGGCACAAACCATCTGCGATATTCTACTGTGGTAGCTGTCCAAGGATTCGGGATGGACTTGGGCAAACTCGTTCATGGCCAAGTAGGTGTTGTCCAACTCGTCCATGTCTTCACCTCCCTCGCCTTCACCTTCTCCTTTGCCACACCTTCCACCTCCTTCGCCTTCCCCTTCACCTTCAGGTACTTCTATCATTTCTATTTCTTCTTGGGTTAATACGAAGGAGTCCAGGTCCAGTAGAGTGATTTCTTCTAGACACTTATCAGGAACGGGACGTTGGGGTTCGATCTGTGGCAGTGGAAAATTGATTGGTAAATGTGTAGTGTGAATAATAGTTTAAGGTGAAACCTGAGTATCTGATAGACTTGGAGAATCAAGGTCCACTACATCTGCATATTCAGCCATTTTGGTTGGCGGTAGTTTCTTGAGGACGTGGCAAGGCTCAAAGAGACAAGGTAGTTGCTCTTTCGTTAAACTGTCCACGTCACTAGAAACTTCCTGCAGAGATGGTTCAGGAGATTCTCCAGGTAACAATCTTTTTATAGACGTTTGCGTTAGGTCAATTGTAACGGGCTTCTCGGTGGCTTTTTTCTTGCTTTTCTTCATTTTGTACTTCTTCAACGTTTCTGGAGAGATATCGTCCATCTTCGTAGTTTTTGGAAATATCCTGGCCATTGCGGGGTCTCGATGAATTTTAAGGACTTTCAAGGCGTGGATATAGAAGATGTAGGCGTTATCGGGAAAGTTATTGGAAATGGTTTGAACGAGAGTTTCCAGGTCCGCATTCATCGACACACATCCCATGCCATTCCTGCAGTTCATGGCCTGATTGTTTCTGGAATATGGATCGAAACAGTAATACATGTTACGCTGTTGCCAAACGGCCAGGGTAAATTTTCCTATTTGAAGGACGGCGTTGGTATTTTTACTGAAGAAGCAATCAAGGGCTTCCTCCAAGACACATTTGCCTTTCTTGTACATCACGTCAACGATTCTGTTAGCGTATAAGAATATTTCAACTAGATAAGGACCTATGGTGAAGAGAGCCGGTAGACTATCTATAGTCATCTCCATTATCAGCTCCTGTTCGGCGCATTCCAGATACAGTTGGTTACCTATGATCATTATCTTGTCGATGGTTCTCCTGTGCCAGGAATTGGGAGGAGTTATTCGGGAATAGACCAGTGCAATTACTGCCATCGTAAGGGACTGCTTGTTCCTTGAAAACCCGAAACATTTGTCTGCTAAATCAAAAGAACCCTGGACGACTGCTTTGCTGGGACTGAGGATGTTATACTGGCTTCCCTCTTTAACGTCTTCCTCGTCTTCTTCTTCGTATAATTTTAATTTTTTCATCACGCTTACTTTCGATATTAGGAAGGGCCAGTTCCCCAGTTCGCTCCTGTCAAGAAATACAGTTACCAGGGATGCGATATCGTAAACTATGGTTAGAGTAGCGTTTCCGTTTTTATCGGGGAACAGGTCCTTCGTCCTGGGCCTAGCGTCGAACAGGTAAAAATATTTGTCCTTCCAAATCATCACGTCTAAACCCAGAGTTTGGAAGACGCCGGCATGGTTTTCAGCGAAAAATACTTGCAAACCTTTGGTCACATTGTAGACATTCTTTTCGACAGACCTCACCAGTCCAGACACGTAAGGCTCCTCGATCACGAATCTATACTTGTCGTCTCCAATGTAGATGAACTTGTGCAAATCGGGAGGTTTAAGTTCACGTGTGGTATCGTGGAGATGCAAATTTTCGACACTGTCCAGGTACAGTTTGTTTCCGATTTCTAATATAATTCCGATGGTTTGTTCCGTCCATCTGCTTGGGTGTAATTCTGTGGCAAAGCAGTAGGCCGCTGCAGCCATACAGATGCCTTGATTGTTACGACTTACATCAGAGAAATGCTCATCTCCTAGAAGACAAAAATATTATCGTATAAACGGAGAGGTTTTTTCTAGCATATTGGTTGTTGGTTTTGTGTGAAGATGTAGCATGAATAGAATACCTTGATGAATATTTCCGTATACTACCCCATAGTAGAACTCTTTTAATGTTTTCTGTTCTATCTTGGTGAAGGAATGGCTTTCCAGGGTTCCCCTTTTCACTTTTCTCTTTGGTTTCTTGTACCGTTCTAATTCCGAGTCTCTTCTAAACTTTTGTAAAACCCTATCGATGAAAGGGCATTCTTCCAGTTCAAAGTCAGGAGAGACTTCGAACCCCATGAGCTCCTTTTCATGCAGGGACGTACTTTTTGAAACCTTTGGGATCATAATTTATTACGTTCCACGTTTAAACGAGGAATTTTACACGAACCTGTGAAACCTGTTTCCTGAACATTCTTGTAAGATAGGTCTCTTCGATGGGCTCTAATATTTCTGCACCCTCGCCCTCGCCCTCACCAAATTGTCTCATTAATTCTTCTTCTTGTTTAAGGTAGGCTTCGACTTTTATGAAATATTTTCATTAAGGGGTTAGGGGTAGGAAATTTTATAAAGAGAATTGCGTATTATACGTATACTTACTTGCATCCTTATCCATAGCTGAAAAAATGGTTTAATAAGTATTTATTTAGCATCTCTGGTAATTTTTATCATTTCGCAGTAATAAGTAATAATCGTTAGTCTCATTAGAGCTATAATTGTTAATGAAAGAAAAATGAAAATGAGTTGCGAAAAAGTTACTTTTCAAAAAAAAATAAAAGTTTCTTTAATTAAAGACAAATGAAAAAACTCGTTCCATTATTAGGTATTTAAATAACATTTAATTTGTATTGATGCAGGTTTTCGAATAAGTTTTAATTAACTTTGCACGAATGATTAATTATAACGTTAACTTTAGACAGGTAATGTGTTTGTGCTTTCCAAAGGTCTTCTCCAGTATTAATTGTGGAAAGTGGAAAATCATTCAAAATAACTACATTGTTATACTCACCGTCTCCTCCTAAGTCGTAAGTTGCCACTAAAATCATGAAAAAATGTCTTAATAATATTTTATTGTTAATGTAAAAAGTACCTACATTCTTGTTCTTCGTCACCTAAAAAAGAGAAAATTTTTGGGAGTTTACTTTATTGATTTAAATGACGTAATATGTGAAAGCCCTATAAGTTAGTCTTAAGTAGGTTTTAGGCTTCCTTTTTATTTCTACCATAAAACAGACAAACAGGTTGAGTTTTGTAAATGTTTTTATGTAAGATGGTGATAATTTTATTGTTGAAAAAGTTTTGTAAAATTTTTATTGAATACCTTCGCCAATTTTTTTGTCGCCACCTGAAACAGAAACAAATATTTAATTCAACTGCAATTCTATTGACTTTGGTGTCTTAAAAAAATTCATTATTATCAATTTTCAAAACATGACTATTAACTACAGAGGAATTTTCATTAGTGTTGACATATGATAAATACTTGCAGTAAATAACATCAAACAAATTTGTTTAATACAATATATGTATGTAGGCACTTTTTTAAAGGTCAACTGAGGTATCGCATTGCAAAGAAAAAACTTTTAATTTGTGAACTTGATGTTTATTATTATATAGCGCATTTTTAGAGTGTTTCCGTTTTATTCTTTAGAATGGTAGTAATCCTAGTTAGCGTCTTTAAATGCTAAAAGAAAACCTTCGTCTTGTGTATGGTTAGATATTTGTTCCAGTAATATTCGGGTACCGCGAGGTAATCGCACGTATACTGGAAGGTACTTGGGATTGTAGATAATCTTCCTGTCAATCAAATTTTGTGGGGCAGGTATAAATAATTTATAATTAAACCTTGTAAAGTTTTTAACACAATTTACTAACATCACTTGCGAGGTTACGTTTGTATCAATCGACGATATATGGTATATTATGGATTCCCGTATCTTGGAAATCACATAATATATTAAAATTACTTATACTAGAAAAGAATATTGCGCTATCATCCCTGAAGTGAGGGAAAAAACGTAGTAGGTATACTTGCGGTAGGAATATGGTAAAAATTATTAATATGTTTAGGCGAAATTGATACCTATGGTAAAAGCATTCGATAAGGTAAATGTACAATGTCATCACCGAAGCAGAGAGTCATTTAGGCCCAGTGAAAATAGGCAAATCACGCAAAATCTACGCACTTGGTGCGTTTTAGTATGTTTTAGTTTTGATACCTATTAAGAAAATTTATCGATGATGAAAACGTTATTATTTTGAAAGTATTATATGCGCGTAATTCAAAAAAGTATTTACAAATACTTGGTTACTGGTTGATCCTAATATTATTAATGCGAATGAGTTTGTTTGTCTGCTACCATTTGAGGCCTTAACTACTGAACCGATCGTCATGAAATTTTGTACATATATTGTCGAGGGTATTGAAAAGGACATAGGGTACCTTTTATTCAGAAAAAAAAAAACTGTTCCCGAGGAATAAAAGAATTAGTTTTATGTGGCCATCGATGATTTTAGGACATGAAGGCGAACGAAGCCTCTGATAAAACCTAGTAAAACCTAGTAATCTAAAAATTTACTTTTGTCTCTCCTTTTTTTCTTTTTCTTTCTGTCGCCGGTTTCGCCTTCTTCAGCATTGGTCGCTGAAATTTGCCTCTTTTTCTTCTTCTTCTTCTTTTTCTTCTTTTGTTTGTTTGTCTTGCACGGTTTGTTCTCCTTCCCTGCTATTTCTTTTCTGAAAGCGTATTGAGTAGTTTGTGATAGGTTTTTGTTCTCGTTCGGACAACTTACTCGTATTGAGTCCGGGACTTTCCCGCCAGAATTAATTCGAAGCTAGACAACAAGTCGGCTTGTTGTTCTTTTTCGTTTATTATTATCTTACTGGTGGGCTCCCTCGACTTTAGATCATCGCGCTTCGGTGGTGTCGGATATATGTCGCTAGGGAAGAACGAAGGTTTTTGAGGTGTAACAACCTTGGCGTTTTTTATGGTTGGTGAATCTACTTTCATCTAGGATTTAAGACGAAAACACACATTACCTTATTCTTTTTTAAACGGTCTACACCCTGATATAACGTTTTACGTACCACCTGTTTAAGTTTTATTTCTGCCAAGGGTTGAGGGGCTTCGGTCTCCTTGAATTTACAAAAACGCAGCATTTTTATATACTCCGCCCGATTTATAGCCTTTTCCCATTTCAGGGATAGGGGTTCGGGGACTACGTACGTTCTCGGACGATCTTCTACGGGCGTTTCACCCCTTAAATGAACTTCGAAGCGTTTTCTGAACAGTTAAAAATTGGTTTAATACTAATTGTAAAATATTTTTGTCTTCGAGTTAGAATCTATAGGGTTGTTCGGAAAGTCATTTTTTTTTTTTGTGGAAAGGAAAGACAGTTTTCGTATAATAAACAAATACTTTATTAAATTATATATTGACCGTTCTGGTCCAACAGCTTTTGCCATCTTTCTGGTAGTAGCATAATTCCACGCTCATAAAATTTTTGGTCTTTGCTGGCAAAAAACTGATCGAGGAGGTTTCTGACCTCCACCTTTTTTTGGTGAATATTGGCTTTGGAAATGGTTTGAGCCGGTTCATCTTTTTTGCTCCATGACCTCTTGCGTTTGACGTTGTTGTATACAACCCATTTTTCGTTCCCAGTGATGATGCGCTTCAAAAACGGATCATTTTCGTGACGTTTGAGAAGCGAATCGCAGACGTCAATGCGGCGACACAGATTTCTCTCTGTGAGAACATGGGGAACCCATACATCGAGCTTCGAGGATAATCCCAGGCCTTTGAATTTGATAAATTTAACCTCAATCCGATCTCACGTGTTGTTATTCGCCGGTTCACATCAACTAATGCCTTTATCGCGTCTTTATCAGCTTCAACCGGCTTTCCCGAACGTGGTGCATCTTCGACATCAAAATTGCCGGATCGAAATTTAGCGAACCAGTTCTGGCACTGGCCTACTGTCAACACACCTTCTCCATACACATCAGTCAATTTCTTTCTGACTTGAACAGCATTTTTACCCTTTCTGTAGTAAAACAGTAAGATATGTCGAAAATGCTGCTTATCGCTCTCCATATTTAAAAGGGCACCAACCAAAAACTACTGCGTAGAATTAATTGGAATTTTTCACACACAAGCCTTGCTATATGAGCTCTCAAAGCATATAAAAATTTTACGGCTTAAATGTGAAGTTGGGTGCAAAAGAATACAATTAAATCCTCTGTCGGGAAAAAACGAAATGACTTTCCGAACAACCCTATAGTATATATATATATATAGCTTATATGAAACGTACACATAAACGCACATACAGGGTGTTTAAAATAACTTCTTATATTTATATATATGTGAAACGATCTACTAAAATTCATCAGATTTTACCCAAATGAAGGGGTAACAACCGAGGGACATTTTGCGGCTTCTTCTTGAGCTTTTCTTTTTGCCGATTCTTCTAATTGTTTTTTTAATCGTTTTTGAATTAGAAGTTCCCTTTTCTCTTCTTTCCGGTGTCTACGGACCGGATCTCCCTTCTTAGGATTGAGTTGGAACAACTTTTTACTCTTCCTACTGGTCTGAGAGTCCTTCGCTTTAGGGGGCGGGGCCTTTTGTTCCCCCAAAAGACTAATAAGAAAATATTCCTTTTAAACAATACCTTTCGCACTGCTCTTAGACTTACTCTGTACAATATTTTGCTTGATCCATTGCAGATTTGGACGCGAAAATAAAATCAAAACCGTTTTGTAATTTCGAACCTTGACGCTATGTCAAATTTTGTTGAATTCAAACTACAATATAATATTATATCTAAATACGTCGTCTAGTTGTTCGATGTCAAAATAAAACAAAAAATTCGGGAGAATCCTAGTCGCTTGGGTATATTATTATAAACAGTTTGCCATGTAGTTATTTGACACATTTTCCAAATTTCAGTTCTCCAAAATTCGCCGTGTTATTTATCTTAAAAAAAATTCAAATGAATTAGTAAAAATAGCCACGAAATCATACAAAAAAAAATCTGCATGTCTACAATAAATAGGTGACAACGTTACGACAATGTAAGTTTATTTTAATTTTCTTCTTTTGTGTCGGTGTGTCGTTGCTATTGTTATTGATTGAGTATTCTATTGCGTGTCCGAAAGGTCTCCAAAGAAAAAACATAGACCTCGGCCTAAACCCGTTATCTCGTATCCACCGGTAACGACAAGAAAATGGATACCGCCGGACAAGCGAAAAAAGCACCCGAAAAAGCCCCCCCAACTTCTATACGAAAAACCTCCCGGCATACACCATCCCTTGGAGTTATCGTCTCTGCTAAAAGTATGGCACAATTTTCTTTTCATTGATAACGGCGCCAGGGCCGTACTCATGGGCAGTTTCAGCCTTACCAATCGAAGGTTCAGGTTTAAATCCAATGGAAAACAGGGTAACGCATGAATGTTTTGTTTTATCGTGAGCGCCGTGTAAAGTATTGATTGTGATATTTCACAGCCAACTGTATGTGTATGGTCGCTTTGGCATTTACGAAATTGTTTGATATGTCCATATGGACGCCGGCCGTGGTGGACAAGTGTCTGGAAGTGGGCGATACTCTCTACGTGAATAGCGTTATCTCGTTGGAAACAAGAGATCCGAACAAGGGCATTCTCAAAATAACCGAAATATTGCCCCATTTCTATTTGGACGATAACAAATTAACCATGGAAGTGAAAGATGAGATGCAGGTGTCTGGAAAATTGTTCCCGGATGTGGACGACTCCCCGTACTTGAAAAATGTGATTCAAACGTTCTTTAGCAAACACGACGGGGGCATTTTGGCTACGCAAAAGAAATTCTTTGCCGTGTGGACGTCGGGTAATACTATATAGTCGATTTTTTGCCCCCTTGATTCTATTAAGGGTAATTCTTTAGGGGGAGCGTACTATCTCTTCGACCCTGACGATCACGACACCGCTGGACTTCGTTGGAAGGGCGTACCTGGTATGGGGTACTCTTTTGTAGGCCGATTCCATAATACGGATAAACTTGTCGAAATTCTACACGAGAACGTGAACAAAACCAGCAACGATCTTTTCACTATTTTTCCATGCGTGCTGCTGCGAATGAGCAGAATCGCGAGGTACCTACTTGATAATTTCCTTCGTTAATAATTGTCATTAAATTGACTTGGTGTTTAGATCTGCACCGGAAACGTTCGAAGAGGTAGTTACCGCTGACGGAGAAAGATCTAAAGCTTTGGAAGAAAAGAAAGAGGAGAAACCGAAAGGTTTTAAATTTGTTGGCAACGCTCAGGTTTAGTGTTTACATGAGGGTTTTCGTTTTAGAGAAGCACGATTTTCCGTCGGCAAGATTATACCCTGATAAAAAGTTGCCCCCTCCTCCGCCTCCGCCTCCCAGGGAGTCCGAAATTCTCAGGGAGTTGGAGGCGGAACGAGCCAGGAAGCAAAAGGAGGACGAGTTCGAGGAGTTGAACCCGGTGCTTGTGAATCTGATGACTCAAAGGGAGTCCCAAGTGGAAGCTATGCAGGCTGAAGCCGGTCCTGAAGATATGACCCTTCTCAAGTTCCAACCGCGCGAAGTACCTTCTTCACAAATGGTTAAAGACAGGCCCAGA
This sequence comes from Agrilus planipennis, assembly GCF_000699045.2. NCBI lineage: Eukaryota > Metazoa > Arthropoda > Insecta > Coleoptera > Buprestidae > Agrilus > Agrilus planipennis. The sequence goes on from NW_020438962.1 coordinate 1,108,717, forward strand.
GCTGGCAGCGTCACGTATTTCAAAAGTATGTTTCGGCCATCAAAAAATACCTTTCGACCCCTTTCGAATTTATTGTAGGTCTCATTGAGGGTGTGATGGGCATCTTACGAGGGAGAACTCATCAGTGCGACCCCAATTTTTCGAAATATTTGGGTAAACAAAGCGTTCCCAACGCGTTTGCCGCGTTAACAATGCTCCGTCTTGAAAAATCAAGACGATGGATTTGCAGAAACCTGAAGGACATCCTAGAGATGGGAGAGCATTTGTACCACGACTCCATGAAGCTTCTAACCGGCGATCAAGTATTGAGACCGTCCACCATGATAAAGAAATACCAGATGCGCGACAAAGAGTTCGCGCCAGATGTTGAAGAATTCACAGTTGTCGGCCGTTTGGGTTCAGTTAAAACCGACGTTTTCGATCTTCTTCCTGCACTCACGGAATTCTTCAGGGACAACGAGACGGGAGTTATCGTCGGCCCGTTGACTCTGGCAGTTTGGATCGAAGATGGCTACTATTACATGTTCGATCCGAACGAAAGAGATCGCAACGGGCTTGTGATTAACAGACAAGTTGTTGTTGGATCGGAGACCATGATCGTGGACGTGGAGCCCGGTGTTGCCTGCTGCACTTGGTTCAAAAATCTCAAAGATTTAGTTGACGTTTACATGAATAACATTCTCAAAAGTCAAAACAAAGATCCGTTCTACATATGCAGGGTGAACATTAACGATTACATCGGGATTCCCGATCCTTGGAGCAACTTTGAAGGTAATGAGTTTTGAGAGCGTTAGAGTGCATCGGTGTTGACGAAACGTTTCCGTAGGGATCTCCGAGGGCAAGTGGATCTTGCGCGGACACTTCAGTCAGGCTGACAGAAGATTCCCGAGGGAAACGAGAAACACCCAATGTACTGCCAACGCTGCAATGTCATTGGTATATTCTCAACTGAGAAGTATGCGCGATTGGACCAGGGATACCGTCGATGAGGTACTTGGAATGGGGAACTGTGGGTTACTGTTTCCCATTTCATAATTTTTTCTTACGCAGGTTTTGGTATCCGGTGACTCGTTGTATGTTAGCTGCGTGGAATATCTTAAAGCGAATAACAAATTTTATGACAACATGTTGATGGTTGACGAAGTACAGAGGAGATTTCAGGTAGAAGAGAGACAAATAAGTCTGGATATCGCCGACTGTCTCGTCAACGGAGTTGTCGACGCCAAGGACGACGATTGCGAAATTTTGAACCTGAAGAAGGTAAAATTGTAATCTTTGTTGCACGTTATTATAAACGTTGTGGTTTACCGTTAGGGCATTCAAGAATTCTTCAAAGAAAACGACACAGGGGTGCTAACAAGTAGAAAAATTTCGGTGGCACTTTGGAAAAATCACGGAATGTTCTATTACTATGATTCCCACGGGAGAGACGAATACGGATACACTAGTCGTAAGTCTTATAACGTCTCATTATCCTCCTCGTTTGTTCGTTCGTTTGTTGTTACTTTAGCAACAATTTAATTTAAAGCAATCGGGACTGCGTGCGTGCTTAGAATTTCGGACTTGAACGAGTTGGTGAAGATGCTCCAGAGCAACTTAGGACCTGACGTCGAATCAGCGCTGTACAACCTGAGCAGAGTCCAAGTCCAAATTTGGGAACAGACGGAAGACGGGAAGGCAAGACCTCCGTTGAAAAATTACACCGAAGTCGATCAAGAAAGTGCGATCTTGCGTGCCACGTGGCACCTGAACTCCCCGAAGTTCGGCCTCAATTCTGGCAAACAGGAAATCCCAATGCTGATGATTGCCTTCGGGATGCTCAAGGTGTACCCGCCATCCGACTGGGACAGGAATGTAATCGACGAAGTGATGGTCCTTGGGGACAAGTTATACGAAACGTCGCTGATTGCGATCCAGAAGCCACCTTCGGAAATCGCGAACGACGAAGAGGACACGGACGAAATCACCGTTGACAACGTCACCAAGGAGTTCAAGATCGGTCTCAACAAGTTCAATTTGAACGTCGGTGGTCAAGTGTTTACCGGTAGGTTCATCAATCAACTTCTCCCGGTTGCACCTTATTTCTCGTACCTGCAGGAAATTTCGAGCAATTGGGCGAAACGTTAACTTTGTTCATGACCGAGAACGTCCCGGACGAAGACCAGAGGGAATTTCTACTTATATCGCCTGCGATTTCGCTTGCCGGATGGCGCGATGACGGGGTGTACTTCATTTTTGATCCGGAAGCTAGAGATCCGTACGGGCAGGTGTACGGGAAAGACGAATGGAGCCAGAAGCCTCCCGAACCATCGATCAACGAAGAGGAAGAAGAAGAGGAGGAGGAGGAGGAAGAAGGTCAATCAGCTGCCTTAGCAATCCAGAGTATGGAAGAAGGCGAAGAGGAAATGGAAGAAGAAGAACCACCATCGTAAGTTTCGTTACGATAAGGAACGCTTGTATTTTATGAACTTTTTAAATCTTCAATTCAATTTATTGTATAATACAATCAGTCCACCTCCGAGACCGAAGCACAGCGCCCATTACTGGGAAAGCCTTTCGGAAGAATACGGGAGGGCGTGTATCATGCAGTTCAACAGTTTGGAGAAGCTGGTGCAGTTCATTGTTGAGCAGACTCCGCCGTTGCAACGAGAAGAAATCGAATACAGCATGTACACGGTGGCTGTCGACACCGAGCTGTTGGTCAAGAACGTCCTTGATCTCGAAACAACCACCGTACCAGAAGATTTGTACGCCGGCGACTGGTACAACTTTAGAGAAATCGAACACGGTCGCTGGATTCTTCGAGGTATTTCGTTAAGGTTACTACTCTGTTATCAACGATATTGATTGATCTTTTGTTTCTTTCCATTCCGAAGGAGAAATAAATCAAATGAACGAAATGTTCCCGTGCTACAATCGGGGCCAGCAGTACCTGTCCAACAGTGTCATAGCCCTGGCCTTTGCCTATCTCTACACGTACAAGAGGTACAATCAGGAAACCATCAACGGTATTTTGCGATACGGCGACAGATTGCTGACAATAAGCAGAAATATGCGCATCAAGGAACTGACGGGTAACAAGGAGCTGAATCTGACGAAGGACGAAGTTATAACGATAATAGCTCAGACGACGTTCTCGATTAACGAGATATACAACAAGTTTTGTATCCAGGAGCACATGCTATTCATGACTGCGACCGAACGTTTAATACAAGGGGAAATCACGGCGAAAGATATGGAAGAACTTTTCGACGTGAAGAAAGGTTTGGAAACGTTTTTCGAAACGGAAAAGTACGGGGTGCTAGAGGCGAAAGACACGGCTGTCGGGGTGTGGAAAGGGGAGAAGGTATATTATATGTTCGACCCTGCTTCCAGAGGTCCGAACGGTTTGGAAGCTGCCCAGGGGGAGGCTTGTATAACGAGATATTTAGACCTGGAAGTGATGACGAACGTTTTCCTTGAAAACCTTCCGAAAAAAGGAAGCAACAATTTCTTTATTCATAAAATTGAATTTACCAAAGACAGGTGCTGCATTAAGGTGCCAAAACCGGAGTCACCTCCGGCCCCCGAGCCTCCTCTTTGCACCTACACGAAACTCCTGCCCGGCAAATGGATTTTGCGCGGATCGCTGAGTCAAGATCATCCGAAGTTTTCGCGAGAACCGAATTCCATGAGTGCCCCAGTAGCCGTCATCGCTCTCACCATGACGCTCCTCCACAAATCGCAGAAATGGACCAAGCCTGTCGTGGACGAGGTGTTGTACTACGGCGACGAGTTGTTCAACGATTCGATAAACAATTTGGGCTACGACTTCAACCCTTGGAACCAGCAGATCTCGCTGCACCTGGTCAACAAGGATTACAAGATCGGGAAGCTTCAGGCGAATTGCGAATTGAGGAACACCGACCAGAGGGGCATCATTGACATTAAGGACCCCAAAATATTGAACCTTAGACAAGGTGACCCTTTCATTACGATCCCTTTTTCCCCTAATACGTTTAGTAGTAAATCTATCAAGTAAATTAGAATCATATTTTTTTTTCTTAAAAAATACCTCAAAAGCGTGTGTGTATGATCGTAATCCATAAAATAATGTGAAGGTAACGATTGTTTCCCGTGGTTTAGGCATGGAACGTTTCTTCGAGGAAAACACTCACGGTGTGATCCAAACGGAAACACTAACTGTGGCAATTTGGGAGGACGAGGATCTCGATAATGTAATCTACATGTACGACCCGAATCCGAGAGGTCCAACGGGTCTTCACGCCCTCGACGGCACGGCTTGCGTGATGAGCTTCGAGAACAAGAAGCTGGCTGCGGACCATTTCATCGCCAACATAGCGGACGACCAGAAGAGACGTGAATTCGTCATAGTTCCTGTCGAGATTGTGGTCGGCGAGATGAAGACCAAAAGGGCGAAGAAGAGGCCCTGCAAGAAACCGCCTGTGCCTCCAACACCTTGTCCCACGTCCATTCCGAAGAAGATTCCCGTGTGCAACAGGGACAGCGTGAGGAACGTGTGCGCGGACGTCACAAAGCCTCACTTTGCCGGCATGACCGTCGGGGTGGCCGACAAATTTACCACCTTCGAAGCTACCAAAGGCTATCAAGCAACCGCCGAGGTGAAACCGCCCGTCAAGGCAGCCACAGGTGGCGTGTGTCCACCTAAAACCCCGAAGAAACCGAAGAAGAAGCTAAAATCGGGCAAAGTCGAATTGGACATCATGGGCGCCACGTATCAAAGCCCTACGGAAGCCGAAAAGAAAAAGATCATGGCGATGGTATCTTACGTTCAATCTGAAGTCGAAAATCGATAGTTTGAGTGTCTTTTTTCTTTTTTTAGGCCACAGCTGAGTACAACTTCAAACTGGGAATGAAGTTGGCTAAATTGGGTCGTACAGGCTTCCTGGACCTTCCATCGGGCGATAAGCTGCTCAGAGGGATGAAGAGCCAAACCAGCAGGGGTTACAGCGTCTTCTCCCGCGGAAACCAAGACATTCCCAACTGTCTCTGCTTCCTGGTGATCTTCAAACTCACGCCGATCGCCAACTGGACCCACAAGCACATCGATCTCATCCTGGACTCGGGCGATAAACTGTACAAGGACTCCTACATCACGTACCAGCCCAAGGATCCGAAACTGGGATTGGCGAACGTCCTGCGGAAGTTCTACATCAGACAGGTGGAGGTCTATCTCGAAATCTACGAGCCGTCCGTGTCCGGACTCCTGGTGGAGGACAACCTCGAGGCTGCACTGGTGAGTTTCTTTTATCAAGAGAATTTCTGCATGCTTACGTCGCACGACCAATGGGTTGCTATTTATTTCAAGAAGGGATATTATTACATGTTCGATCCGCACGACAGAGACCTGAATGGTAACAGGGTCGAACCGGGAACGCCCTATGGTAACGCGTGCGTTATCAGGTTCGACGAGTTGCGATCTATAGCTCGGAAATATATCACTAATGTCGTACTGTGCCCGTCGGACAGTATTAAACAGTTCACTTTAGCTCTGGCAGCTATAAAGACGATCAAGCAGTCGGGAAAGGCTATGAGTGCTAAGGGTTGATTATTTATTTATTTATTAATTGGTCGATTTGGTGGTTCGTTGGGTCCAGTGGAAGCTGTTGGAGATGTCGCGGTTCCTTCTTGACGCTTGGGCCTTTTTATTTTCATATTTCGTTTGCCTGTTTACGTACATTTTTCATTCCGTTTCTTCATGCATTTTTTCTTACTCATAATTAACGATTTTGTTTCATATTTTTTTTAATCGATCTATTTAATTGCACGCTTCATACTTCGCATTCCTTTTTTGGCACTGATATCACCAATTGAACATTACATCTTTGACATTAATTTTATTCTACATTATCATTGCATTTTCGGAAATATTCATTTATCAACTATTCTCCATAACGTACGCTTCTCATTATGCAATTTACTTCAGGATTATTAACACTTTTTTCATTCATAACATTTAATCGCAAATTACTTACATCTAATGACATTTTACATATGCAATCAAATTTTTTTCTCTTAATTCGCCTTCAATTTCTTCATTTACATGCCTTTTAACAACAGACATTAAATCATAATTTTTATCACAACTTTTTACACTCGTATTTATATCATTAAAGTCGTCATGACCTTGAACATTACCCACAATGACTCCAATTTTCGATTTCCTTTAATTTGATCTCACAAATCTCGACGGTATCTCTAACCATAATTGCACACATGCATATTCGTCTCATTAATCTTAACATTTCTTTAATTAATCGCTCAGTTTATCTCATCATCTAACATCTCATAAAATCTTATCCTTAATCCTTTTCATTCATATTTAATTTCCATAAAATACACGCTCTCATTTTATTAATTTATCTCATTCAGTCATTATTCATAATCGATTATATCGCCCAAGGAAATAAAAAGGCCCAAGCAGATACTAGATTCTACGATTTTGTGTTGATTATAATTGTCACTTTTAGAAATGTAATGCAAAATATGGTGGCCATTGTTTTGTGACCCCGTTGAAATAAAATTTAGAAACCCATGACCGATGTAAATTATTTCGAGTAACTTTATTTTATCTGAAAAATGTACTTGAGTATTACACTATGGTGGTCGTATAAAATGATCTCTATTTTTGGGAAATTGTGAGGCATTCGGAAACTTTGCTTGCGCTTTTGACATTTGTTGATTCAATTTCTGATTTACCTGCCGAACGAGGAGGTTGTGGATGCATTGGAATCAGCTTTATTCGATGATTTAAACGAAACATTTATTGACCTTCAAATAAGTCTCGCAAAGTTATCTGTGTTTTCGTGTATTTGCGAGAAACATCAAATCTTCGCGTATGTTTTTGACATATATAGTAATAAGTTTAGAATCATCGAATATGGCTTCATATACCCTCATGTCTACATTTTTGAATGGTCCAAATGGAATTTAAACAGGACTACAAATAAGGTTGTTACAGGCCCTCAAAGTAAGTTCTATTTTTGCGATATTGCGAGTTACATTAAGATTTTTCTTGAGATTTTAGCACTTTTGAAAATAATTTTACAACCATTAACTAGGACCTTCTATACACTAACGCCAGTTCTATTTAATGGTTAAAACGAAATTTTCATAGGGCCACAAATAGGGTAGTTAGAAGCCCCTAAAGTTTAGCAAATTTGCCAGCAACTTTATGATTTCGCGTGCGGTTTTGCCACACATAGAAATAATTTTGCAACCATCGCATAGGGCCTTCTACACATCGATGTCTGCTCTATCCAATGGTTAAAACGAAATTTAAATACGACTGTAAATAAGGTAGTTACAACCCCCAAAAGTGAGCTCTATTTTGTCGAATTCGCGTGCAACATCATAACTTAGCGTTCGGTTTTGGCGCACATAGAAATAATTTTGCAATCATCGAATAGAGCATTTTATACATCGATGTCTGCTTTATCCAATGGTTGAAACGAAATTTAAATACGACTACAAATAAGGTAGTTACAACCCCCAAAAGTGAGCTCTATTTTGTCGAATTCGCGTGCAACATCATAATTTCGCGTGCGGTTTTGCCGCACATAGAAATATTTTTGCAACCATCGAATAGGGCCTCCTACACATCGATGTCTGCTCTATCCAATGGTTCAAACGAAATTTAAATACGACTGCAAATAAGGTAGTTACAACCCCCAAAAGTGAGCTCTATTTTGTCGAATTCGCGTGCAACATCATAATTTAGCGTGCGGTTTTGGCGCACATAGAAATAATTTTGCAACCATCGAATAGGGCCTCCTACACATCGATGTCTGCTCTATCCAATGGTTCAAACTAAATTTAAATACGACTGCAAATAAGGTAGTTACAACCCCCAAAAGTGAGCTCTATTTTGTCGAATTCGCGTGCAACATCATAATTTAGCGTGCGGTTTTGGCGCACATAGAAATAATTTTGCAACCATCGAATAGGGCCTCTTACACATTGAGGTCTGCTCTGTTGAATGGTTAAAACGAAATTTAAATACCACTGCAAATAAGGTAGTTACAGCCCCCCAAAACTGTCTTGCTTCGTTTTGAAACTTTATTAGACATGTTCGAAATAAGGTAATAAATATTAATTAACTTACTTACCTTTTTGACTTTTCTTACTGCTTTCTTTTTCTCAATTTTCTTCACCACATTTTTTTGTTTATCAATTTCTTTTATTATTTATATTAATTGTTTTTATTCATACTTACCTTCGAGTAATTTATCGATGTCTGCTCTATNAATACTGAAGTACTTTTTTTCATCTTAGATAAAAATGTATCAAAACTAATACTACTTATTAATTAAATTGGACGAACATGTAATTTATAAACAGTAATAATATCAACGACAAACAGCATTAAAAAGAAACTTATAAAGTAAGGCACATGCTTTAACAATTTCAAATAATATAAGGTAAGTTGTTGTCCCGGCTGATGGGCCATGACCCATTGAAAATGTCCACCACTGTTGTGGACGAAACGTCGGAAAAACAACCCAACACACCACGCCCCATAAGCCTGGACAACAACTTACCTGGTGGTCGTGAAAGCCTACAATCAACAATTTCAAATAAATCCACTCAAAAGTCTCTGAAATTATCATATTATGTAAAATACACTTCTAATAATAATAATAATAGCCTAATTAAAGTATCTTAATTAACAAAGAGATTAATTGCTTGAGATTTCGTTTTAGACAATTACAGTGCGTATTTACAAACAAAATTTAAACTATTTTATTTAAGTACGTGCATTGATAGTTCAAATTTAACTTTGTCATTTTCATTAAAAAAAATAATTCCTCGGAGGGCATAGGACGTATCACAATTTAGGAGGTAGCTTTAGGGGCAGTTTCTTTATCTGATTTAATCTTTTCTTCGTTCTCTTTTTGCGCGTAAACAATTTCAGCATATTCGGTTTTGTCTTCTTCATTTTTCACCACTGGTCTTAGGTTTTGACTGACCAAGTCCAATTCTGCGTACACCAGGCCACCCTCTTTGCCGTCATTGGGGGTGGTAGTCGCAGTCACTGGAGCTGTTTGAGTCTCGGACTCATCGATAGGTATCTTGGTTTCGTCGGTAGGCGGTGGACTGCTTTCTTTCTGGTCCTTGTCCTCTTTTTCTTTGTTCTTTTTAAACAAGGGTGGAATTTGAATTTTTAGGGCTGGCAGGATTCGTTTCTGTTCTCGCTGTCTTACTTCGACGCTTTCCGTATCACTACTGAAATATAAAAGAAAAATTACTTAATGTTTTTCTTCATTTTCTTTCATATTGTTTAACAAATTCGTTGAAAAATTTTGGGAATCTCTAACACAATTCATATCCACAGGAACAACACATCGCTTATGAGGCAGGATACAATAGGGGGTGAAGGGAGACAGGGAACACAACCCAACACCGAGAGATACATAACGAAACAAGACAACACCAACCAGACACAGGGGGATACCCAACAAAGGGAGATAATTAACATAACACCGCACCGAGAAAGGACAACACCCCCGATGCAACACAGGGGGACACACGACGATACAGGATCTAGTACAAGGGTAATTATATACCCCACGTTCTTTTTTCATCCCACAACTAAAATGCAAAATACCATTCTTTAATCATTTCCTTCCTTTTTCTAGATTAAACATTTTCATAAAAACTTTCCTTAATACTTTTAGACCCACAAATTTCCCTAAAGACTTTTCCAGTATTCATTCATTATTCCTTTTCAAATTTAAACCCTTCCAGTATCTTCCCATGAATTTATTATTCCTTATGATATTTGAATCCTTCCAGTATCTTCCCATAAATTAATTATTCCTTTTTATTTAATCCCTTCCAACATCTTTCTATTAATTCATTAATCCTTTCGATATTTTAACCCTTCCAGTATCATCCCATAAATTAATTGTTACTTTTCATATTTAAACCCTTCCAACCCATCAACTCATTATTCCTTTTCATATTTAAACCCGAAAATCCCCCTTTCCTTTTACTTTAGTTTCTCTTTTTAACTGTAAACCTTCTTAAAATTCCTCGTTTTCTCTCTCTTTTCGTTTTAAACTTGAAAATTGCCTTTACCTTTTCCTATCTAATATTTTTAAACATTCCTTTCACCATTATAACAAATACATTTTTTCTTATTACTTTTAAATCCAAAAATTTCATTAAATACTTTTCCAGTACTTATCTTCTGACAAACTCATTATTCCACTCCCTCCATATTTAAATTTGAAAATTATCCCTTCTTTTGCAATTTATCTTTTCCTTTCGACTATAAACCTTGAACTTTCCCTNGAAATAGTACATAGTAATCGAAATTAGCAATAGTGAAATATAAAATGTGTAATACTGAAGTACTTTTTTTCATCTTAGATAAAAATGTATCAAAACTAATACTACTTATTAATTAAATTGGACGAACATGTAATTTATAAACAGTAATAATATCAACGACAAACAGCATTAAAAAGAAACTTATAAAGTAAGGCACATGCTTTAACAATTTCAAATAATATAAGGTAAGTTGTTGTCCCGGCTGATGGGCCATGACCCATTGAAAATGTCCACCACTGTTGTGGACGAAACGTCGGAAAAACAACCCAACACACCACGCCCCATAAGCCTGGACAACAACTTACCTGGTGGTCGTGAAAGCCTACAATCAACAATTTCAAATAAATCCACTCAAAAGTCTCTGAAATTATCATATTATGTAAAATACACTTCTAATAATAATAATAATAGCCTAATTAAAGTATCTTAATTAACAAAGAGATTAATTGCTTGAGATTTCGTTTTAGACAATTACAGTGCGTATTTACAAACAAAATTTAAACTATTTTATTTAAGTACGTGCATTGATAGTTCAAATTTAACTTTGTCATTTTCATTAAAAAAAATAATTCCTCGGAGGGCATAGGACGTATCACAATTTAGGAGGTAGCTTTAGGGGCAGTTTCTTTATCTGATTTAATCTTTTCTTCGTTCTCTTTTTGCGCGTAAACAATTTCAGCATATTCGGTTTTGTCTTCTTCATTTTTCACCACTGGTCTTAGGTTTTGACTGACCAAGTCCAATTCTGCGTACACCAGGCCACCCTCTTTGCCGTCATTGGGGGTGGTAGTCGCAGTCACTGGAGCTGTTTGAGTCTCGGACTCATCGATAGGTATCTTGGTTTCGTCGGTAGGCGGTGGACTGCTTTCTTTCTGGTCCTTGTCCTCTTTTTCTTTGTTCTTTTTAAACAAGGGTGGAATTTGAATTTTTAGGGCTGGCAGGATTCGTTTCTGTTCTCGCTGTCTTACTTCGACGCTTTCCGTATCACTACTGAAATATAAAAGAAAAATTACTTAATGTTTTTCTTCATTTTCTTTCATATTGTTTAACAAATTCGTTGAAAAATTTTGGGAATCTCTAACACAATTCATATCCACAGGAACAACACATCGCTTATGAGGCAGGATACAATAGGGGGTGAAGGGAGACAGGGAACACAACCCAACACAGAGAGATACATAACGAAACAAGACAACACCAACCAGACACAGGGGGATACCCAACAAAGGGAGATAATTAATATAACACCGCACCGAGAAAGGACAACACCCCCGATGCAACACAGGGGGACACACGACGATACAGGATCTAGTACAAGGGTAATTATATAGCCCACGTTCTTTTTTCATCCCACAACTAAAATGCAAAATACCATTCTTTAACCATTTCCTTCCTTTTTCTAGATTAAACATTTTCATAAAAACTTTCCTTAATACTTTTAGACCCACAAATTTCCCTAAAGACTTTTCCAGTATTCATTCATTATTCCTTTTCAAATTTAAACCCTTCCAGTATCTTCCCATGAATTTATTATTCCTTATGATATTTGAATCCTTCCAGTATCTTCCCATAAATTAATTATTCCTTTTTATTTAATCCCTTCCAACATCTTTCTATTAATTCATTAATCCTTTCGATATTTTAACCCTTCCAGTATCATCCCATAAATTAATTGTTACTTTTCATATTTAAACCCTTCCAACCCATCAACTCATTATTCCTTTTCATATTTAAACCCGAAAATCCCCCTTTCCTTTTACTTTAGTTTCTCTTTTTAACTGTAAACCTTCTTAAAATTCCTCGTTTTCTCTCTCTTTTCGTTTTAAACTTGAAAATTGCCTTTACCTTTTCCTATCTAATATTTTTAAACATTCCTTTCACCATTATAACAAATACATTTTTTCTTATTACTTTTAAATCCAAAAATTTCATTAAATACTTTTCCAGTACTTATCTTCTGACAAACTCATTATTCCACTCCCTCCATATTTAAATTTGAAAATTATCCCTTCTTTTGCAATTTATCTTTTCCTTTCGACTATAAACCTTGAACTTTCCCTTTACTTTCTTAGTCCTTTTTTTATTTCAAAATTCCCTTTGTCCTTGATATACTACACACCACAACTACCCATTATATATACATTTTCCAAAAAGTTAAGAATCCCTAATGCAATTCTAATCCACAGGACAACTAAACCAGGAATACACCCAAACACAGGGGCATACACAACAACGAGACAGGACAACACAGGGACACGCACACACACAACACCAACCAGACACAGGGGAATACACAACAATACAGGATCTAGTACAAGGGTAATTATACACCACACGCTCTTTTTTTCCAACACATACTTACATTTTTCCTTTTTTAGCTTTTCTAACATAAAAATTACTTTCACCGTTTCCTTCCTTTCTCTAGATTAAATGTTTTCATAACAAAAACTATCCTTATTACTTCTAGACCCACAAATATCCACTTACCTTCGAGTAATTTTATTTATCTTTACTAATTGTTTTTTTTTTAATACACTTTTATTACATCATCTCACTTATGTTTTATTTTATTTCCGTTCTTCCAAATTCATTTATTTATTCTTCTATACTCAGTGTCTTTCCTTCAGCTTCCTTCAAACGAAACTCTTTCATTTTTTTACGAATTTTATTTACAACGAATAATGAAATAGTACATAGTAATCGAAATTAGCAATAGTGAAATATAAAATGTGTAATACTGAAGTACTTTTTTTCATCTTAGATAAAAATGTATCAAAACTAATACTACTTATTAATTAAATTGGACGAACATGTAATTTATAAACAGTAATAATATCAACGACAAACAGCATTAAAAAGAAACTTATAAAGTAAGGCACATGCTTTAACAATTTCAAATAATATAAGGTAAGTTGTTGTCCCGGCTGATGGGCCATGACCCATTGAAAATGTCCACCACTGTTGTGGACGAAACGTCGGAAAAACAACCCAACACACCACGCCCCATAAGCCTGGACAACAACTTACCTGGTGGTCGTGAAAGCCTACAATCAACAATTTCAAATAAATCCACTCAAAAGTCTCTGAAATTATCATATTATGTAAAATACACTTCTAATAATAATAATAATAGCCTAATTAAAGTATCTTAATTAACAAAGAGATTAATTGCTTGAGATTTCGTTTTAGACAATTACAGTGCGTATTTACAAACAAAATTTAAACTATTTTATTTAAGTACGTGCATTGATAGTTCAAATTTAACTTTGTCATTTTCATTAAAAAAAATGATTCCTCGGAGGGCATAGGACGTATCACAATTTAGGAGGTAGCTTTAGGGGCAGTTTCTTTATCTGATTTAATCTTTTCTTCGTTCTCTTTTTGCGCGTAAACAATTTCAGCATATTCGGTTTTGTCTTCTTCATTTTTCACCACTGGTCTTAGGTTTTGACTGACCAAGTCCAATTCTGCGTACACCAGGCCACCCTCTTTGCCGTCATTGGGGGTGGTAGTCGCAGTCACTGGAGCTGTTTGAGTCTCGGACTCATCGATAGGTATCTTGGTTTCGTCGGTAGGCGGTGGACTGCTTTCTTTCTGGTCCTTGTCCTCTTTTTCTTTGTTCTTTTTAAACAAGGGTGGAATTTGAATTTTTAGGGCTGGCAGGATTCGTTTCTGTTCTCGCTGTCTTACTTCGACGCTTTCCGTATCACTACTGAAATATAAAAGAAAAATTACTTAATGTTTTTCTTCATTTTCTTTCATATTGTTTAACAAATTCGTTGAAAAATTTTGGGAATCTCTAACACAATTCATATCCACAGGAACAACACATCGCTTATGAGGCAGGATACAATAGGGGGTGAAGGGAGACAGGGAACACAACCCAACACAGAGAGATACATAACGAAACAAGACAACACCAACCAGACACAGGGGGATACCCAACAAAGGGAGATAATTAATATAACACCGCACCGAGAAAGGACAACACCCCCGATGCAACACAGGGGGACACACGACGATACAGGATCTAGTACAAGGGTAATTATATAGCCCACGTTCTTTTTTCATCCCACAACTAAAATGCAAAATACCATTCTTTAACCATTTCCTTCCTTTTTCTAGATTAAACATTTTCATAAAAACTTTCCTTAATACTTTTAGACCCACAAATTTCCCTAAAGACTTTTCCAGTATTCATTCATTATTCCTTTTCAAATTTAAACCCTTCCAGTATCTTCCCATGAATTTATTATTCCTTATGATATTTGAATCCTTCCAGTATCTTCCCATAAATTAATTATTCCTTTTTATTTAATCCCTTCCAACATCTTTCTATTAATTCATTAATCCTTTCGATATTTTAACCCTTCCAGTATCATCCCATAAATTAATTGTTACTTTTCATATTTAAACCCTTCCAACCCATCAACTCATTATTCCTTTTCATATTTAAACCCGAAAATCCCCCTTTCCTTTTACTTTAGTTTCTCTTTTTAACTGTAAACCTTCTTAAAATTCCTCGTTTTCTCTCTCTTTTCGTTTTAAACTTGAAAATTGCCTTTACCTTTTCCTATCTAATATTTTTAAACATTCCTTTCACCATTATAACAAATACATTTTTTCTTATTACTTTTAAATCCAAAAATTTCATTAAATACTTTTCCAGTACTTATCTTCTGACAAACTCATTATTCCACTCCCTCCATATTTAAATTTGAAAATTATCCCTTCTTTTGCAATTTATCTTTTCCTTTCGACTATAAACCTTGAACTTTCCCTTTACTTTCTTAGTCCTTTTTTTATTTCAAAATTCCCTTTGTCCTTGATATACTACACACCACAACTACCCATTATGTATACATTTTCCAAAAAGTTAAGAATCCCTAATGCAATTCTAATCCACAGGACAACTAAACCAGGAATACACCCAAACACAGGGGCATACACAACAACGAGACAGGACAACACCAATCCAACACAGGGACACACACACACACAACAATACAGGAACTAGTACAAGGGTAATTATACACCACACGCTCTTTTCTTCCAACACATACTTACATTTTTCCTTTTTTAGCTTTTCTAACATAAAAATTACTTTCACCGTTTCCTTCCTTTCTCTAGATTAAATGTTTTCATAACAAAAACTATCCTTATTACTTCTAGACCCACAAATATCCCTAAATACTTTTCCTGTATTGTACCACAAATTTAATATTCCTTTTAATACTTAAAAACCCTTCCAGTATCTTCCCACAAATTAATTAATCCTTTTCATATTTAAACCCTTCCACTAACTTCCTATAAATTCAAAAATTCATTATTCCTTTTCATTTAAATCTTTCCAATATCTTCCCATAAATTCATTAATCCTTTTGATATTTAAACCCTTCCAGTAAATTCCCACAAATTCATAAACTCATTATTCCTGTTTATTTAAACCTTTTCAATATCTTCCCATAAATTCATGATTCCTTTTCATATTTAAACCTTTCCAGTAACTTCCTTTAAATTGATTATTCATTTTCATATCTAAACCCTTCCAGTAACTTCCTATAAATTCATAAACTCATTATTCGTTTTTATTTAAACCTTTCTATCTTCCTATACATTCATTATTCCTTATTATTCCTTTTTATTTAAACCCTTCCAGTATCTTCCCATAAATTCATTATTCCTTTTCATATTTAAACCCGAAAATCATCCTTTTCTTTTACTGTAGTTTCTTATTTTAACTTAAACNTACAGGTGGTGTTGAATAAGGCTTTGGAGGGCACGTGGCAAAGGTTTGGGAGGGTACTCACGATTCGGCTACACTTCGGCGGCTTCTTCCTGGAAAGAACAAAAAAGAAGAAATCTAGAGTGTTGTTATTTAAAGATCTTTATTTATAAAACAATATTTATATAATTAAATGTTCAACTTACGCTAGATTTAAGACGTAATTACATGTGAACAGAGGAGTATAATGATAAGTAAAGATTTTATACAATTACAATTATTATTAATTTAAATTGATTTGTTCACTTATTTTGTTCTCAATAAATATGTAGAAAGTGGAATGTGCATTGTTTTCTTTTTAAGGGAAGTGTGGGGGTTGTAAGTGAAGGGATTTCGTAGATAAAGGAGTGTGAGGGATGTAAATAAAGGGATTTTAGAAGGAATTGTAGATAGGGAAGTGTGAGGATTGTAAGTGAAGGGATTTCGTAGGTAGAGGGAGTGTGAGGGATGTAAATAGAAGGATTTTAAAAGGAATTGTAAATAAGGAAGTGTTAGGGACGTGTAAGGGTTGTAAGTGAAGGGATTTCGTAGATAAAGGAGTGTGAGGGATGTAAATAAAAGGATTTTAAAAGGAATTGTAGATAGGGAAGTTAAGTGAAGGGATTTCGTAAGTAGAGGAGTGTGAGGGATGTAAATAAAGGGATTTTAGAAGGAATTGTAGATAGGGAAGTGTGAGGATTGTAAGTGAAGGGATTTCGTAGGTAGAGGAGTGTGAGGGATGTAAATAGAAGGATTTTAAAAGGAATTGTAGATGATGAAGTGTTAGGGACGTGTAAGGATTGTAAATGAAGGAATTTCGTAGGTAGAGGAGTGTGAGGGATGTAAATAGAAGGATTTTAAAAGGAATTGTAGATGATGAAGTGTTAGGGACGTGTAAGGATTGTAAATGAAGGAATTTTTTTGGTAGAGGAGTGTGAGGGATATAAATAGAAGGATTTTAAAAGGAATTAAAGGGTTTTGGAAGATAAGGAGTGTAGGAATTGTAGGTGGAAGGGATTCGTCGTAAATAAAGGAATGTGGAGGTTGTAAATGAAGTGGTTTTAAAAGGAATTAAATGATTCAAATTGTTGGGAGGATGTGGGTTTGAATTGAACTAAGTAAAAGGGTTGCAGGAAGTTATTATCTTGAGATTTTGAATTTTTGGAGGGTGTGGGGAAAATGAATTAAAAGGATATGTTTATAGGTATTTACTAATGTACAGGACCAACGAAAAGGAATTTTTAGAGGGCGGAAATAAGAAAATAGGGTGATTGTAAGTCAAGGGAACGTGTTATATTAAATGGTAGAAGGAATAGGATTGTAAGCGAACGATTTTAATTAAAGGTAAGTTTGAAACATGCAGGAAGATTATTTAAAAGGTAAAATGGAATTTACCAAAAGGAGAAAAAAGAAAATAAAGAACAGGATGATTGTAAGTAAAGAGAATCTGTTAAAGGGTTTGTTTTGTAGAAGGAATAGAGTAAGGGTGGCCGATTTTAATTAAAAAGTAACTTTGAAACATGCAGGAACATTATTTAAAAGGTAAAATGACAATACTAATAGGGAATTGAGCTAAAAAAGGAAATTGAAATAAATAACAAGTAGATTAAATTATATGTTTATAAAAAGGGTTGTACGAGAAGGAAGATTATTTAAAGGATGAGATGATAATGGAAAAGAATTCGGCAAATGGTTAGAAAAAGGAAAGGGGTTGTAACAAAAGTTGATTTTCTTAAATGGCAAGTTTATAAGGATAAGATTTTAATTGAAAGGTAAATTTGGATATTTATTAATCGAAGGGTGGGTGGTGTGTTGATAAAAAGTAATTAAAAGGGTTATTGAGAGCTGTATGTGTATTGGAACGGCATTGGCTTGTCTGTAAAAAGTGACGGGAAACTTTTGAAATGTGCGAGAGGGTAAGTATTCAAATGGGACGTAGGGATAATACCAAAAGACAGGAACGTGAATTTTAGGTGCTTGGTAAAGTGATAAGGTGGATATTTTGGAAATGAACGAGTGTAAGGATGAGAGAGTAAGGCGTAGACTTAAGGTTGAAGGTCATGTGATATTTGGGTAATTTGGAAATTTCGATGTTACAGGTGGTGTTGAATAAGGCTTTGGAGGGCACGTGGCAAAGGTTTGGGAGGGTACTCACGATTCGGCTACACTTCGGCGGCTTCTTCCTGGAAAGAACAAAAAAGAAGAAATCTAGAGTGTTGTTATTTAAAGATCTTTATTTATAAAACAATATTTATATAATTAAATGTTCAACTTACGCTAGATTTAAGACGTAATTACATGTGAACAGAGGAGTATAATGATAAGTAAAGATTTTATACAATTACAATTATTATTAATTTAAATTGATTTGTTCACTTATTTTGTTCTCAATAAATATGTAGAAAGTGGAATGTGCATTGTTTTCTTTTTATTATTCAAAAGGCAAAAATGAGTGCAAAAAAAAACGAAAAAGAGAAAATTAAACGAAAGTATCACTAAAAATAAACTAATTATTGTCTTAGGTTAACAATAACGAACTTACAAAATACTTGAGAATCCTTTGATTATTATCACGAAAAATGGAATGTCTCATTTTTTTTTTTATTTATTTTTAATTTTATATTAATATCGAAGTGAAAGTTTCAGGTGCTTTCTATACATATAGACAGTTACAATGGGTTTACTTCATTTTTTGCGTTTCGAACTTTGCAACACCCGTCAGCGTGTCGTTCGTTCGTTCGTTCGTTCGTTTGGTAAAAAATAATGTTCGTTTTTAAAAAAATCCTGGCATCGCTAACGAGTGTCAGAAAGGACCTAATTCGTTAAATACATTTACATTTAAAAATTCACAATAGTATATGGCAGTTAATAATCATGTCATTATATTATCCTAATAAAAATGAGCACGAACGAAAGAATGAATGCCTTAATTAAAAAACAAATTTGATTAATTGCGCGAAAATTTAGAGACCTTTGCTGAAAACAAAAAAATGAAACAGTAGAGAAAAACGAAATAATTGAATCGTAATAACGACTTACTTGATTTGATTTGAGCGAACTTAAAATGAAGAAACAAAAAAAGAACGAAACAACTGAATTACAATAATATCTAATTTTAAACATGAAAATAATAAAAGAAAATGAAACAATTGTTATGAGAAACAAGGCACAAACAAAAATTAAATTTTTACAAGTATACAAGATGTCTCCAAATTTTCGCTGGACGCATCGTAACTAAATTTAATTATGTCCTGCCTACTGTGATCACTTAAAAGTCATAATCTTTAAATTACAATTGAATTCATTAAGTACAAAAAACTGCTTAACGATTTCGAAGGGGGGAAAGATTGCAGTAGTCGATTGGTGACAGAAATAAATACATTTTGATTTTATCTCGCAACAGCAATATAATATAATAAATTTCATGATTACTTTTTAACATCGCATTTATTAATTAATTACAATCGCAGCAATTGCACGCCATTTCACGAAATGGTAAACAATTACTGACGAAAAAACCAGTCAGTGAGATCTATATTTTTCCAATTTGCCTAAGCGACAACACACAGGCAACACCGTATTAAAAATTTATCATATTTCATATGTATATATTACATATATATATAAACACATTAAGGTGATTACTGATTGATTACAAAGTGTCAGAAAATGAAATGGCAGCAACGGGGTTAATTTTTTTTTTTTCGAGAGTTCCGGCGGGGTGAAAGGTAAGGTAACATGACAATAAAAAAATTATGTAAGTATGTATTACTACTCCTAGATGACACTCTGTATCATCTTCACTGTTTATTTTAAAAATAGTAGAAAGTCTTATGGGAGATGTTAAAAAAAAATTAAAAATATTATACAGGCGTGTCGCCCTTTTTCTCTTTCACGGGATGATTGCCGTTGATATACTCTTGGGAGGTTTGATGATGGGGATTGTCAACCCCGTTACCACCTACCACGTCGCTGGCTACTCCCTCTGGGTACCTATCACCGCTGTCACCCCCAGTGTAGTCGATAACCCGCTCTCCTCCTATAACAAATAAAAGCTAACGTTGAAGGTGGCGCAGGCTATTTTGGAGGAAACTAGCTATGCCAGTCAAGCCAGAAAAAAAAATTACACTGCAAACCCCAAAATAGTCTAAGGGATGAAGGCAAGCCAATACGGTCAGCGGTGATTAAATAATTACTATACGAGAAATTTATTAATTTAATTTTAATTCTAATTTTAATTTTGCGTTCGTAAAAACCCAATACCATCATCACTATTTTTGGTAATTTTATACTTTCGCGGTCCCCTCGTTTTTTGGCTCTAGAAAATCGAAAAATCATCCGATTTCGATGAATTTTTTTATTATGGACTAGCTGTCCCGGCAGACTTCGTACTGCCCCAATCGATATATAAAAGACCTAAATTTTTGTATAAAATAAACTTAGTTGACAAATGTCAAATATTATGGTTGCGTTCAGAAATTTAATTTGACAGAACTTAAGATTTATCAATCTACATAAAAATAATCTGAAAGATAGTTAACAACTTTCATATTTATTCACCTTTTAAACCTT
>NW_020438962.1:1130130-1141301 GCF_000699045.2 Agrilus planipennis
ATATTTTTATGTATTAATTGCAAAAAAAAATAATAAAAGCAAATGGTGGAAAATAAAAAGTAACAACAACCATGCTACAACATTTAATAATAACACACTTACCATCTTTCACTTGCCTTCAAATATTAGCTTTTATTAGTTATGAAGGAAAAAAGGTTATCGTTAAAATAAATAATAATATGCAACAAAATAACTAAGCGCTAATTTTTAATTAATATTAATTTCGAACCCTAACAAATCAAACGTATCCAAATTTAATTCATTTTCTAATAAATAAACAAATTAATTAATTTAGAAATTTTGAGACGTATCCAAATTCGTAATATAAAAATAATTGACTTAAGTACGTTAACCGATACCACTTCTACAATACAACTACTAATTACTGTAATTGTGCAAAAATGATAAAACAGGGGAACAAAACAGGAACTACTGCAATAATTAATGACAAACGCAATTGTAACTGTCTACGCATTAAGTATAGAAAACAACAAAATGTTCAAAAAATCAACAATAATAAATAATAATTGCAGGGGGTAGGTTAAAACTGTGCAACATTAAAAACTATACTATGTTTAATTACAAAAAAAATAAATAAAAAACAGACTCACCGGAAAAACACCACCGCCCTGTCACCCTTGCGAAGACGACGACGAAGACGATCAGGATAACGATCAGGATGGCGACGACGATCCCAATTATGGAAGCGATGCCCAAATCTAAGCCTGGAATTTAAAATTAATTATATTTTGTTAATTATGTAGTAAAAACATATCAAAGATTGTACAGCGGGTGGAAACAGATACTCACTGTGCATACTGTATCTAATGAATTTTTGAATTCCTGTTCAAGGGTAAGCGTGTAAGAAGAAAATGAAAAAAAAATTGAGTGCATAGTGATGTGCTTTTTTTTATTTATTTTTTTTTTTTAATTAGAAGTGATGTAAGATAGAGTCCGTTCACTTAGAGAAAGGTACACGATGCTGGAACAATGTGCGTGGACTTAAAGGGCGTAACCGTTGGAAGTTTTTATGGCATACGATTGGGTTTTGATCGGAAACAACTGAAGTCATATTCCGGGGACCCGCCTACAACCGATATTCGTTTGTATGCGTCGCCCACGCTGTACCTTCCTCTAAATGAACGGACAATAACATGGAAAAAGTAATTTTGAAATACCTCTTTTAATTTTGCAATGCTTTAATGACCAAACCATAACAAACCAGTCTTACATTAAATTACTCGAAAAATAGAC
Source organism: Agrilus planipennis (assembly GCF_000699045.2). Lineage (NCBI taxonomy): Eukaryota > Metazoa > Arthropoda > Insecta > Coleoptera > Buprestidae > Agrilus > Agrilus planipennis. Next base: position 1,131,385 of record NW_020438962.1, read on the forward strand.
AACAAATGACTTACCTTCAGGTTCCGGACTGGTCGATATGAGGATGCTGTAATCCTGTGAACCCATGTCATTGTATGCTGTAAGGACGTATTGGGTTTCTGTGTCTTGTTTAGAGATGGCTGCTATTCTCAAAGTGGCTCTGTAGCGGCCTTTACCCTGTTACAAAAAGGCATATTACGTTACGCTACTACGCCAAAAAAAAAAAAAATAGAAAAACAACAACCAATTAATGTGAAACATACCAAGTCCTCGACCACTTCTGCCTCAATCCTCCCTGATATGTCACTGGTACCCTCTCTAAGTCTATTGTCCCTTATTGTCCACTCAACGTGAGGCTTAGGGTTTGCTTCAAATTCTATCGAAATAATGCCCATTTGCCCGATTTCGTATCCAAACTTGTCAATGGGACTTTGCAATGGTAGGGGAGGATCTAAAAAAAAAAAACAAAAAAAAATTAAAAATTAATAATACGTAATAAATATGAAGAAAATAATACACATTAAATTTACAACTCACATTTGACGTTGAGTTGACGAGAGGCCAAGTTGTTGACACCTTGAAAAGCCGGGTGTTCTGCCAAACACCTGAGGGACCTACCATTGTCCGATGGCACCAAGGTTCTGGTAAGGTTCTGCTCGATCGAGTATAATTCTTCTTTAGCCATGTCTGTTATTGTAGGAATTGTCAGGTCTTCTAAAATTGGCATGTCATCTAAAGACACAAAACAAAAATTAAAAACTTTACGTCGAGGCTGTATACATATCATACCATCAACTGATTGTATTTCAAAATATTTAATTTAAGAGTTCTGAAGGTAGAGTCCGTTCACATAGAGAAATGTACTGCATTAATAGGCGTAACTGTTACGATTGGGCTTTAATCGGAAACATCTGACGGTAAACATTTCGAGGATCCGCCTACGACCGACATTTGTTTGTGCACATCGCCCACGCTGTACTTTTCTCTAAGTGAACGGACTATACCTACCTGCCAAACTGAACCTACAACTCGGCAAATAGACGTGACAGCAACGAAAGCTAAATTTTTATTAATTAATTCCTGACTAAAAATTTGTGTTTTTTTTATCAAAAATTAAAATCTAAATACCAACATTATTTTATTTTTAACACTCACCTAGGTACCAGCTAATATTGGCCACGGGTCTTCCATCCCTTACGATACAGTAAGCCCTTAAAACGTCTCCGACTTTGTAAATGTTCGTGTTATCAGTACCGGTGCTTATTTCTAGTTGTGGAGCCCGCGGGGCTTCTGTTAGAATTAAACAAAGTGATAATAAGTTTAAATTCAAAAATCTACCCCAAAAAGTGTTCTTACTTGCCACGGTGAGACGCATTTCTCCAAACGGTTCCTGGTACTCAGTTTGAATACCCAGAGAGCATTTTATTAAACCGTTGTTGATTTCTTTGACGTGGTCAATCGTGACACCACACTGACCTGCTTGAAGACCTGCCCCATAGTAAGCAATCTGTAGATAAAAATACACGATGGTAAAAAAAATTTAAAGGTACAACTTTTTCTTAAGTATTATTTACCCCTCCTTTCGGTCTTAGAGCTGGGTTTAAGTTAAGGGTTTGTTCCCCCGGTATTTCGATTCGGCAATACTGGATGGGGACTCCCACTCGACAAAGGAATGTGACATTTTGACCCGGAAGGGCTACTACTTCTTTAGGTGTTACCTCGACCAATACCGATAATGATCCTGAAAGAAAATTAAATTCTAACTAATATTATAAATATACACATTGTCAGGGGCACAGAAAAGGTCATAGGGTACCTCCTACACAGGAAAAAGCTATTATTCCCGAGGGATCCAAAAATTATTTTAATGTGATCGTCAATGATCTTTGACACGTTTTTTGTACACACATTGTCAGGGGCCCAGAAAAGAACATAGAGTAACTTTTATCCAGAAAAGAATACCGTTCCCGAGGGAAAGAAAAATTAGTTTTAAGTTAACATTTTCATAATAATGTAGTAGAAGTAAAGGTCAAAAGTATAGGGTTGTTCGGAAAGTTATTTCGTTTTTTCCCGACAGAGGATTTAATTATATTCTTATGCACCCAACTTCACATTTAAGCCGTATATTTTTTATATGCTTTGAGAGCTCATATAGCAAGGCTTGTGTGTGAAAAATTCCAATTAATTCTACGCAGTAGTTTTTGGTTGGTGCCCTTTTAAATATGGAGAGCGATAAGCAGCATTTTCGACATATCTTACTGTTTTACTACAGAAAGGGTAAAAATGCTGTTCAAGCCAGAAAGAAATTGACTGATGTGTATGGAGAAGGTGTGTTGACAGTACGCCAGTGCCAGAACTGGTTCGCTAAATTTCGATCCGGCAATTTTGATGTCGAAGATGCACCACGTTCGGGAAGGCCGGTTGAAGCTGATAAAGACGCGATAAAGGCATTAGTTGATGTGAACCGGCGAATAACAACACGTGAGATCGGATTGAGGTTAAATTTATCAAATTCAACAGTTTATGACCACTTGAAAGGCCTGGGATTATCCTCGAAGCTCGATGTATGGGTTCCCCATGTTCTCACAGAGAGAAATCTGTGTCGCCGCATTGACGTCTGCGATTCGCTTCTCAAACGTCACGAAAATGATCCGTTTTTGAAGCGCATCATCACTGGGGACGAAAAATGGGTTGTATACAACAACGTCAAACGCAAGAGGTCATGGAGCAAAAAAGATGAACCGGCTCAAACCATTTCCAAAGCCGATATTCACCAAAAAAAGGTGATGCTGTCTGTTTGGTGGGATTTTAAAGGAATCGTTTTTTTTTAGCTTTTACCGGATAACACAACGATTAATTCGGAAGTCTACTGTCATCAGCTGGACAAACTGAATGATGCACTTCAACAGAAAAGGTCAGAACTAATCAACAGGAAAGGTGTAGTGTTTCACCAAGACAACGCGAGACCTCACACAAGTTTGGTCACTCGCCAAAAGCTTTTACAGCTTGAATGGGATACAATGCTACACCCACCATATTCTCCAGACCTGGCACCATCGGATTATTATTTGTTCCGGTCACTCCAAAATTTTTTAGACGGTAAAACCTTCACCTCAAATGAGGAGGTCAAAAACCTCCTCGATCAGTTTTTTGCCAGCAAAGACCAAAAATTTTATGAGCGTGGAATTATGCTACTACCAGAAAGATGGCAAAAGGTGTTGGACCAGAACGGTCAATATATAATTTAATAAAGTATTTGTTTATTATACGAAAACTGTCTTTCATTTCCACAAAAAAAAACGAAATGACTTTCCGAACAACCCCATATATGCAGCTTATATCAAATTAAAGGTCTCCCTATTCTGCGATTCTACATTCGAGAAAGAGTGCGGGACGGCTGGCCACACGGCTATAAGGAGCGCTATAAGAATGCTCGCATTTTCGTGAAACTTTTGAACGAAAAGTTCGAATTGTACAGAAGAATTTTCTTTTGGAAAATTTTTTCCAGTAAAAAGCTGTAACACGATTTATTTAACTGAGCACCTCTTCTGTCGAATCAAATTCTCTCCCTTCCAATTTGATATTATTCCATTTCATGTTATTTAATATTTGACACGTTCCCTACTTTGATATACCGGATATTCCTGGAAAATCGCAAGTTTCCCTTTTGTCTCTTTCGGATCTTTCACAAACCCCTCACGAACAAAGCGTGCAATGTAGTACAACAGAAACGAAAATCAAACGGCAGACGGATTTTGTTACGAAATCAATACAATTCTTCGAAAGCGAAAAGCAACAGATATATAAAATTTAATTTGAATTACTTATAATGAAGCAATCGTAAAATAAAGTAACAATACGTTAATTACACCAGTTTAATTAAAATTGTAAGGTCACTCATTAATTGTTTACCCAATTTCATTTTTATTTGCTACGGATTTAAAAAGAGCTGAGGGAGTAGTAATCTAAAAAGTTAATTCTGCACAAAAAACAAATGAATCCTTTCGCTTGTAATACAAGTCTATAAAAGACAAGTATAAAATTAGTGAACTAATTTTTAAAACAAATGTTTAGTTGCTATTTATATTGTAACGAATGAAAGGTCTCTCGACCGACTGTTAAAGAGAGCAAGTATTCGGATAACAAAAGAGAGAAAAATACGCTCGAAATGGAATTTTACAACAGAAGAAAAGAAGAAACACTTTAAATAATCGTACACTAAATGATGATATGACTATTTGAAATGGTACAGCTTTTAAGCAATTAAATTAAACTTAATTCACTGATTACCGAAATTACCCTCTATATATGACTAAATCAACACACTGAAACTATTTCTTTGTATCATCAACAGTACAAAGATTATAATATTAATTAATATAGGGATTTAACATCAATTAATTATTATCAACAAACATTTGTTAAAACTGAGTGCTCCTAATTTTTATAACAAATGCATCAAAAATCGCAAAATTCCTACAAAAATAACGTATTAATTTCTAAAACAAATTTTTGGTTGCTATTTATATCGAAATGAATGAAAGGTCTCCCGACTGACTGTTAGAGAGAGCAAGTATTCGGATAACAAAGGAGAGAAGAATACGCTCGAAATGTAAGAAGAAATACTTTAAATATACGAACACTAAATGATGGTATGACTATTTGAAATGGTACAGCTTTTAAACAATTAAATTAAACTCAGTTCGTTGATTACCGAAATTACCCTCTATATATGACTAAATCAACACATTAAAATTATTTCTTTGTATCATTAACAGTACAAAGATGATCATATTAATTAATATAGGGATTTAACATCAATTAATTATTATCACCAAACATTTGTTAAAACTGAGCGCTCCTAATTTTTATAACAAATGTATCAAAAATCCCAAAATTCCTACAAAAATAGCGTATTAATTTCTAAAACAAATTTTTGGTTGCTATTTATATCGAAATGAATGAAAGGTCTCCCGACTGACTGTTAGAGAGAGCAAGTATTCGGATAACAAAGGAGAGAAGAATACGCTCGAAATGTAAGAAGAAATACTTTAAATATACGAACACTAAATGATGGTATGACTATTTGAAATGGTACAACTTTTACACAATTGTAATTAAACTCAGTTCGTTGATTACCGAAATTACCCTATATATATGACTAAATCAACATTAAAACTATTTCTTTGCAACATTAATAGTACAAAGACTATCATATTAATTAATACACGGTTTTAATATCAATTAATTATTATCACCAAACATTTGTTAAAACTGAGTGCTCCTAATTTTTATAACAAATGTATCAAAAATCCCAAAATTCCTACAAAAATAGCGTATTAATTTCTAAAACAAATTTTTGGTTGCTATTTATATTGAAATGAATGAAAGGTCTCCCGACTGACTGTTAAAGTGAGCAAGTATTCGGATAACAAAGGACAGAAAAACACGCTCGAAAAATGCTAAATTGCTAAACTATTGTTAAGTATATGAGAAATATGGAATAATAATTTAATAACAGAGATATTGAAACTCAAATGATATTGATTACTCAAGACAAACTTGTCAAGTTTTTGAAATATTTAAACTCAGTTGTTGTTTCACAACAAATATACTTAGCAATAATTAAATTAAGAAGAAAAAATAAAATGAAAAGTCCTGATAGCCATAAAATAATAACCGTTCTTTTTCTTAAGAAATTACACCCTTTTAAACATCGCGCTTTATTTTTAAAATAGTTCCAATTTCACGATTACGTTGTAATGATACTGGAAGGGTAATTCAATGGGGTACCGCCGTTTTCACGCATATTACCAAACAAAAATATGAAAACAATTTATTAGCTTCTCAAGAAAGAAAAAATTCGGTAATATACGAGTCTATATTCGAACTGATCCATTTTGAGGACACTTTTCTTGTTTGTCTGTCTCTTCGTCCTCTTGTTGCGCAATTTGTTTCCCCGAAAGGGTTGAAACGGTTTGATGGATTACTTCTAACACAGTGTCGAGAACAAACAAGCAAACAAACAAACAAACAAACAAACCAAGAAGGCAGTTGTAATAATATGGGGGTGAATGTGTGGCGTTTTAAGTTGGCGAAGTAAACCGAAATGTCAATATGAGAAAAGCGGACAAATGGGTTGAGAAAGTTTAATATTTCACTTTGCGGGGTTCGGAAACGATGCAGATGGCAACGGCGCGCACCGCCGCGACGCCTCCGTCTTAGTAACTTCACCGAACTGATGGTTCCATCATTAAATGAAAAAGTGGAAATAATATACAACTGTTTATCGCTAAAAAAACACCCCATCGATCAATGTAAATAATTACCACAGTAAAACTTATTAACAAATACAATCATTGTCTGCACGCATACGTGAAGTAATTTTACAACACTACCTACTTCATTTTCATTGAAAATTAGTGTTGTTTACAGTGTTTACACTAGTGCTTTTTACAGTTCTAAACACTGTTTAATCAAGGGGTTGTCATAAAACAAGTGAAACTCAACCAAGCCTAATTGGAAACGTTCGAAAAAAAGCTCAAACCATTCTTAACTGCTGTAGTATATTACAAATATGCTAAAACTGTCTCAATAAGGATATAGCTTTCAAAACATGAAAGAACTTTCCACTTCGGTTATCTAATTTCGGAAATTACCGCCATATACTATAACTAAATGAACAAACTAATCCTTTCCCTTTGTAATACAAGTGTGTAAAAGACAAGTATTTAAAACAAATTTTTAATTGCTATTTATATTGAAACGAAGGAAATATCCGCCGACCGACTGTTAAAGAGAGCAAGTATTCGGATAATAAAAGACAGACAATTACGTTCGAAATAAAGCTCAAACTGTTCAATGTAACTACAATAAAAATATTAAAAATAGCCAAACCAGATCAAACTTTATTATACGTATTTGAGTATTAAAAAAAGCTTTCAAACAATGAAAGAACTTTCAAACTTGGTTCGCTAATTTCCGAAATTATCCGCCAAACAAACAAACTAACATTTTCCCTTTATGAAAAAGGAAATTATAAGTTTAATTCATGCAAAAGCAATGTATTAATTTTTAAAAGAAATTTTCAATTGTCGTTTACGTTTAAGTGTAAAATGTTTTGTTCTCTCGATCGACTGTTCAAACATACGACTGTTGATGTCGGATAGTAAAGGGTAAAAAATGGACTAAAAATGCCAAATTATTCTTAACTACAAAAGAAAGCTTATTATACTTGAATATTGAAAAAAAGGCTGACTTTTTGGATGATGGTTTAACTTTCAAACAATGAAAGAGCATTCACACTTGGCTCACTAATTTCCGATATTACATCCCCATATGCATCCCCAAACTTTTTTACTACAAAAACGAAAATTACCTTGTAAGTATCATTCATACAAATATAACGTACCAATCTTAAAAACAAATTATTAATTGGAACAAGTGCAATTATTTGTTTCCGATCGAACCTACAGGCATTCAACTGGTAGACAAAACTGATAATATGAACAGAAAGGGAGCAAATAGTCTAAAGTTTTGTCAACTTCTGTAGAAACTCAATTTTAACTAGGTAGGTAATTATTAAAAGTGGGCAACGACACTTTGGAATAATTTAAAAATCGTACAATGAAATAATTTTAAAACTTGATTCAGTATTAAACATATAATTTTATTTTTAATAATCCTATCATAATTATTTNACCCACCCCTTCACGCTGGTAGACTATTAAATCATAATTTAGTAGAAATTAATGCAGAAACTACGTAATAATGCAGTAAATAAAAATTGGGCTTCAATTTTATTGTTATAAAATTTTACTGGGAAAAAGTGCAAAAAACCCGCATTTAACATTACCCCAGCTACCGATTAAACGCCAAGATTCGCCCCTCAGCTTCACCACGAACTCTTCGTGATGAAGGATACCTGAGGAGTCGAACTTGACGATTAACCGATAACTGGAACAGTGGTAAATACAGGGGTAATACACCGCCGGACTTACAGTCGCCCGTTTGGCCTATTCCACCTAATAACGCTCTGCTAAAGGTACCCTCACTAAGCGTCTAGGCAGTCAACCTACGATCTGCGACCGTATTACCGCTAGAATGACTAACGAGCCGGGCTTAAGTACCGTTAAACTGCGGGAAATTGTTCCAAACAGCAGCGGTTTCTATTAATTTTTAATGTACTAAAATTCAAAATGTAACATTTATTTTCTATCAAATGCCCTATACTTATAATTTTGAAGAGATTTGTAGAAGGAATTTTCAGTTTATCAATCAGAACTACCTTTAAATACAAATTTAATTAAAATCAAAAATAATAGTATAATTTCACTCCAATATATAAAGTACCTATTCATAATTTGTTTGCTTTTGCAAATTGGGGTGTGTTTAAATTTAATTAGCGCAAATTTAAAACAAAACAATTATTTTTACTAAGACGAGCAAAATTTTGCGTTTCCGACCAGCCGTTCAGGCATACAAATGTCCAAGAGAGCAAGTATTCGGAAAACAAAGGATAGAAAATTACGCTCAGCAAAAGCCTAAACTATCCTCAATTATAAGTTTAATTTGTTCAACAATATTATAGAAATTACTATTTACAATCCACAAAATTAAATAGCAGTTACCCTAATCTTTAAAAAATACCTAACACAAAAAAACAGTCAAAAACAGTCGACGGAGTATGAATTAAGGATAAATCATTCGTTATCCTTATTAGTAAATAAGTATTAGCCTATCTGTGATAAAATAGAATATGTATCTACCTTTTTTCTGTCGTATCCCAGATGTGGTTGAGATAAATATCCCTTCACTTTTCTTTAACATTTACAAGAAAAGTATTTGAACACTACAAACAGTCTTTGTAGTTTAAAAAAGCACCCATAAACTCCAGGCACTATAGCCGTAATTTTACAACGTAAAATACTAAAAATCACATTGTTATTAACCGAAATAGTNAATCTATCTATATATTTATATGACCTATTGCTAATTGTAACGCCCTCTCAACTTACTTCATATCCTTATCATTAACAAAGCAAATCCCTACGCCTTTCAAACAGTGATCCTTGATGGAAAAAGGCTTTTTTCCAGCTATTGCTTACACAGTCAAATTTAAAAATATTGCGTACACGGACATGCCCGCGGTTAAAAATTCGTAACTCCGCAGCTATTAGTACAACACGTGCCAAATGGTGCTCGTTGGAAGCCCAAAAAATGTGGCAAGTTTTTGGCGAAAACATTTTTAAATTCTGACATTCCTGGCCTGTGCTAGAGCCGACCCAATTCGCGCAATTTTCACTACCCCAATTTTTAGCGTTCTTCTGAGACCACAGGATGGCCCATATTTTCGGACTGGATAGTCCGATTTCCATCGGAGTATAACCAAAATTATCTAGAGATACTGTGCTCTGCGTCAAGGGTAAAAGCGCCTACCTACGAGGTTCCGTTTCGGAGTTATAGCTGTCGGAAGTTTTGGCCATGTGTTATTTTCGAAATCGAGAATTAAATGTTTAGGAGAATATTTCTGGCGAACTATTAAAGATAGCGCAAAAATTCTTTCACCAACGGATGTGCCGCACTGTGTCGAACAAGAACAATTTATTTTCAAAGACAAAAAATATAAAAATTTTTTAAAAATTTTGAATTTTTCATCAACACCAAATTCGACCGGATACGGTCCAAATCGTTCGCACCGAGACGGGGCATCCGTCTGTAAAAGAATTTTTCCGATAGATCCTACCGTTTTCGAGCTACAGCTCGCAAAACGTCAAACATAGGAGCTGTGCGCTCGCAAACATGGTCGCGGTTAAAAATCCGTAGCTCCGCAGGTGTACGTCCGATCCGTACCAAGCTTGGCTCGTTCGAAGCCCAATGAACGCGGCAAGTTTTCGACGGAAGCAGTTGTAAATTGTGACACTCTTGATCCGCGCTAG
>NW_020438962.1:1142964-1149250 GCF_000699045.2 Agrilus planipennis
AAATATTTTTAATTGTTATTTGTGTTAAAACGAGCAAAATATTTCCTATATCCGACCGACTGTTCAAGCATGTAACTGTTAGAGAGAGCAAGTATTCGAAGAACAGAAGATATAAAATTACGCTCGGCAAAAGCCTAAATCTTTAACAATCAGCAATTATTAAGGAGAGCAATCATAATTGGTTTTGTGTACACACATATTTCATAATAAATAAATCTAAGGTTGTCCCTGAACAATGTGACCGTTATAGAAATAAGTCCCTAGCGAGAAAAAAAAACTTTTATCTTCTACCCTAATCACAGAAATTTAAAGAACAAAAAACTCACCAGAAAAAATGCATTCTATTATTCCTTCAACGTTAAAACACCAATTACTGCATTGGTTTTATCCATGGTTAACACATTCTCACATAATAACAACGAGGAAAATTATCTTTACTATAATAACAACGTTTTTCTTTTGGCGAACAAACTGTTTTAACGACCGGCGTGTTCTTTTATTGATTTCACTAAACATTTTCCAAACTAAATCGATAAAAACGACAGTTTTTGAGAACCGATTAACGCAAATACATTAACGGCCGAGATTAATTATTAAACTAACGTGGAATTTTCCGAGTTGATAAACGTAAAGCTACGGTCAACACCGAGACAGCAGCAAGGACGCCTGGCGCTTTCGACGAGCCTAAGTACGGAGAGTATTTGAATTAATAGAAAAGACTGTGCCATTGTTAATTATTATTTAACAAATTAAAATCAAATATCTACGTATTTTCCGACAAATGTCGTCGAAAACCCGAATTTATAACATCTCTATCGATTGCTGAAAAGGGAAAGCTTTAACACATAAAACAACTTCGAAAATAAAAATTTTTAATTAATAATGAAAAACCTGAAAAACCTAATGAAAATCTGTGGCAAATAGGGATTTTAAACAGTAAATTTTAAATTTCATTTAAACAATAAATGATATTCTGGTATGTAAGAGAAGAAAAAGTAGGGAAAGAGCGAATATTAAGACAGGAGTCCGAGGCTAGTCAAAGACATACAAGAGGCAGAGGAGTAGAGGTAGACCTAGATTAGATTACTTCTCACAAATATTAATGGCGGACATGACCGCGGTTAAAAATTTATAACTCCGCAGCTATTAGCACGACATTTACCAAATAGTGCTCGTTCGAAGCCCAATAAATGTGGCAAGTTTTTGAAGAAAACATTTTTAAATTCTGTCATTCCTGACCTGTGCTAGAGCCGACCCAGTTCGCGCAATTTTCACTACCCCTATTCTTAGCGTTCTTCTGAGACCACAGGATGGCCTATATTTTCGGACTGGATGGTCCGATCTCCATGGGGGTAAAACCAAAATTTTCTAGAGATACTGTGCTCTGCGTCAAGGGTAAAAGCGCCCACTTACGAGCCTTAGAATTGACGATCTCATGATGATGATGAAGCAATAAACATTTCAAAATTAAAAATCATATAACATTCTAAAGACTAGGGTTCTTTAAAATTCACATGATCAAGTAGATTTACAGACATTAGTAAATATCTTTGATGAAAAACCACCTGCTTTTACTAAACAATTAAAAGCAACCAAACAATTGCATCCTTGGTACCTTCTTATCTGGTATATCCCAAATTAATTAAAAGAAAAAGGATGTTGTTAATTCGATTGTGTTATAGTTATGTATGTTACGCAATTTCATCCCCGATTGTGAACCGATGTTAATGATTCTTCTTTTATTGGATAGGTTATCTCTCGAAAAGGCTTGTCCAGTTTAAATTTGAAAAATATTCCATCTGTAAGGGCGGAAAACTGGAGGATAATAAAAGAACTAATTCCTTAAAGTATTGAAGTTCGATCTTAGCGACTAATAAATTTCGTCAAGGTTTAAAACGGTGGTGTAAACAACAGAGATTGCAGTTCCTTGCGTTCAGCCCCTATTTACTTTCGAAGGAGATAAGCAACGTACTCAAGTACGAAAACAACCCCATCGCATCGGTCGAAATAAAGTGCACCCTGTTGTAGAGTCTTAAAAATCGGACTCGGTAATATCGGGAGAACTTTCGCGAAGAACAAATCGTAAAATCGACTTTTACTCTCGCGAATTTTATGTGTGGCACGAAGAGAAAGATTATTATAGATAAATTTTTACGCGGCAATGCTGTATCAGATTTATGATTGCAAAGTGCCCGTAAAGAGAGTGGTATTCGGTCATAAAAGTGTACTAATCTCTGTACTTATAGGCAAACTTGTTCCCATTTTATTTTTAAAACAGCTCCTACGAAACGGCGCCGTTTTAAAGACCCGTCTTAAATATTACGTATAAGGAGACCGAACGAACGATCCACCGACATGGCGTATCGCATCGTCAACCGAAATTATTGTTATCCAAAAGTGCCACAGTAAACATTTTTAAGAACGCTTTAAACTTTTCAGGATTTTAATATCAAAGTGATTAATGTTAGATCAAGTTGCCAATTTTATCGAACTTTGCGACGGTGTAGCTTATTTACCTAAAATCTAATATAAATCCGCTTAAACCATCAAAAAGAGCAAACTTTTTGCATACAAAACGTTTATTAAATTTTTATTGTAATCTACCTAACGTAATATTTAAGAATATTACGAATTTCTTTGACAATATTAAACAGTTGGTCTATATTTATGTATATTGTCTTTGGTCGGCCATCATTGTTTCTTCATTGTTACGTCATTGTCGCTGTAGTCGGCCATCATGAATATTTAATTGTTTATAGGTCGGCCATCATTCTTTTTAATTGTTGCCGCATTGTTGTCGATGTCGGCCATTACTCTACGTCACTCAAAATTTGTATCAAGTCCCGCCCCTTTATAATTTGAAATCTATTACTCAAATTACTTCAAAAATCGGATTTTGACGAAAATAAAACTAACATAGATTAATTTTATTTTAAAACAAACCCCTAATTTCTTTATATGATACACGGGACTATTTCTATTTTGTGATTCTGATGGCCGTTTCCTTTATACGATAAATATTAGTTAGAAATTTAGAAACGTTATTTCAGGTGGACAGCGGACTTTGCCTTTTATTATTGGCACAGGAATGATTTTGGGTGCTAATCGTAAGAGACAAAATCTCCGAACTTTTCTTATTGAGTAACCGGTCAGTGTTAAGGGAAAATTCACGGGGAAGAAAGATATATCGCCTGTCGCAAGAAATCCTTCGCCCAATATAAGACGCTAGGCGAAGAACATGAGGGGTTGTTTTTGCTCCCTGTGCGCAAGGTCTCCCTTAATTGAAAAGTTTGCGTGCTTTTCAGTAATCTACCCCTATATATACGAAGAAGGACTACGACAACGAACGGGGTCTCACCTACTTCCGAAGTGTGTTGATGGTGTTGGTGGTGTGCTGCTGTTGCTGGTTCCTTGTTCTCGAGTCTTTTTAGGCGACTCGAAAAGTGCCAGCAAAAAGGGGATGATTTATATTGCTAGATTGGAGCTTTCACGAGGCTTTTTGTAACCCGATTGAGAGACCGCATCTAAATTTAGGCGACAAATATTCCACCGTCGAATTCTGTATTGATATAAAATCCCTCGAGACGGTTGCTTTTAATTTAACACCAACGCCAAAGAAATTTATGTGCATACTTCCAGTGCCAGAAAAAATACACCAAATCAACCCTTTTTTTATTATCCCCTTTTTCCCTCATCTTACTTCGGCAATGATCGCCGAATCAGCACGATTTATTACTATTTTCCATAAAATGTCTTTGGTCGGCCATCATTGTTTCCTCATTGTTGCTGTTTCGGCCATTATGATTTTCTAATTGTTTACAAGTCGGCCATTATACTTTTCAATTGTTGCCACATTGTTGCCGACGGCGGCCATTACTGATCGTCAATTGTCAACCAATCAAATCCCGCCTCTTTAATAATTTGAAATCTATTGTTTAAATTATAGAAAAAGTCGGATATTGATGCAAAGAAAAACTACTTAAATTAATTTTTTGCATACCATTTGAAGCTACGGTAAATGAAAGATTTTAATGTTATTGTATTAGTATTTACAGGTAGGTTTGGTTGTTTTTTTTGAGTTAACAAAAAGATTACCCAATAAGCCGAGCCGTTTCAATACGCTTCAAATAACAAAAATAAAGTCAAACAGTTATCCCGGAGCTTTTCAAGTGTAATTTCACCATTTTTCCCGTCTACTCTTTTGCATTTATTTCCATTCGACTTAACTGGCACATAAAAGAAAATTGGATTCTTTGGAACAAAATAGATTCTTGATCGGGAAACGGGTGTTTTAACACTTCCGAAAATTTAAAACCGCCCTTTTTATACAATGAAAACCTTAAATAAAAAGGAAAACATTTTTATCAAGGGCGAACAGCTGAAAAACGACCTTTCGACGAACGCGAGAACAATTTTCATCCAAATCCTTAACAGACGGTATCAGAGAAATTATCTTGCCAATGTTAAGCGATCCAAAAAAAGAAAAAAAAAAGAAGAAAAGAATTTTTCAATTATCAATAAAGGAGTTCGTAAAATGCTCCATTCTCAGTTTTAATACCAGGCATAAAGGAGAATGTTAGATTCAATCAGGAAAATAGAACCAGTAAAAATAAAACTTGGCTGTTTTTAAGAACTCGAAACAGATTTTATGATTATGATTACGTCGGATCAAAGTTGCGCACTTAGGTAATTAAATTGTGAAAGTTATAGTCAGAGATTACATTGTTTACAAATATTCTAAGTAACAATAAGGTACTAGTCGCGAAAATAATCGATTTTCTAGGATGAAAGGTTGTTTTTAAATTTTCAAAATAAAATTTTTAAATAAGTCAATACTAGTTTTGAAAATCATTTCTTGTGGATCTCTCAAACAATTAGAAATTATAGAAAAGGGCAGTCTTCAATGTAAGGAAAGGTTGGTTTTAAATTTTCAAAGTAAAATTATTAAATAGGTCAGAACTACTCGCAAAAATTACAAGTTTTCCCGGACTTGTTAAAAAACGACAACACTTTTTGACGCTGTGCCTCAATAACTTCAAGTACGATTTAAAAACTGTTAAAACTACAAAAAAGGACAGTCTTCAATGTAAATAAAGTTAGATTTTCAATTTCCAAAATAAAACTATTAAATAGGTCAAAACTACTCGCGAAAATTAGCAGTTTTCCTAGAGTTCTCAAAAAAGGACAATACTTTGCGACTCTGTGGCTCAATAACTTCAAGTATGATTAAAAAACCGTTAAGACCACAGAAAAGAGCAACTTTCAATGCATAGAAAAGTTGTTTTAAGTTTTCAAAATAAAATTTTTAAGTAGGTCAAAACTATTCGCGAATATTACAAGTTTTCCCAGCGTTCTCAAAAAAAGTATCATATTTTGCGACACTGTCGTTCACCCATTTCAAGTCCGATGTAAAAAATTTTGAAACCACAGAAAAGAACAACCTTCAAAGTATAGAAAAGTTATTTTGAGTTTAAAAAATAAAATTTTTAAATACGTCATAACTACTTGCGAAAATTACAGGTTTTCCTAGAGTTCTCACAAAAACACAAAATCAAATGCTTCACTCAAACGGTTAGTCTAGTTAATAATTCCTTTAATTTTTGCAATTCTAAATGGCATACTTGTCTATCTGTCCGTTTGTACAGTCCACTTTTTTGCTTTTGTTGCGCGCGACACATAAATATGTAACGGTCCGTGTATCTAAAGGAAAAACAGCGGTGCAATTTGCATTTTTTCACCATTTTTCACGGTTAAAAGCGCAAAAAAAGCCTTCTGCTTAACCGCGCTCGCAAAAACCGAAACTGTTTTTGATGTCCACAACGGTCATGCGAATTGTTTCATTTTTGTTTTCTCGTTTTTAACAACGGTTCGCTTTTATTATTCCGTAACAAATTGTATCTTCTTCCTCTTCCATACACACACACACACACACGGGAAAATCGATACAACTATGTATAAAAAACGCAACACAAATCAATTCAAAATGAGAAACCTGTAACCATTTTTCAACTTTTAGTATCCCAATTAATTTACAAAAACCAGAAACTTGTTTATAATGAAATCATCTACCTGCTTTTTACGGCTAAAATAAAAAATTATCGTGCTACAGATGGCGCTCAC
This sequence comes from Agrilus planipennis, assembly GCF_000699045.2. Taxonomy (NCBI): domain Eukaryota; kingdom Metazoa; phylum Arthropoda; class Insecta; order Coleoptera; family Buprestidae; genus Agrilus; species Agrilus planipennis. The sequence continues at coordinate 1,149,085 of NW_020438962.1, forward strand.
TGTGCCGTTTGTAGTATTTTCTGAAACGCACTGTTAAGACAGCAGGAAAAGTTGGTGTGTGTTCTGTCGAAGCTGCCTGCGACGCGCTGATGAGATCCAAAAAGATCGAAATCGCGATCCGCGTCTGGCAGTTTCGACAGAATATAGACCACTTCGAATTATTTTA
>NW_020438962.1:1151232-1216450 GCF_000699045.2 Agrilus planipennis
CACATCAGTCAATTTCTTTCTGGCTTGAACAGCATTTTAACCCTTTCTGTAGTAAAACAGTAAGATATGTCGAAAATGCTGCTTATCGCTCTCCATATTTAAAAGGGCACCAACCAAAAACTACTGCGTAGAATTAATTAGAATTTTTCACACACAAGCCTTGCTATATGTGCAAAAGAATACAATTAAATCCTCTGTCGGGAAAAAACGAAATGACTTTCCGAACAACCCGATAGTTCCTACATTGACCAAAAGAGATTTCTTTTGATAAACGTCGAAACTACGTTCAGGAGTTGTTTTCAACCCCTAATCTAATCCCGTCGATCAGATTATAGCAGCCACCCCTTCGGAGACTACTTCCGTTACGTCACGTCGCACCGCCACCAGCACCACCCCTGCCTGTCTCCTGTCCTGCCGATACAGCACGTGTTTTGTATGCATAACAACCCCTCAACGCGTATCGACGCTGGGGGGATGATGTCGTAGCTTTATCGGGTCGGTTTTCGACCGTGTCCCTAATGGCCACTAATATGCATATGCCGTGTATTCTACAGACTGGAAACACAATCTTCGCGGAAACGGCCGCCCCTTGCAACGACACGATAACCATCGAATTAACGCAATTTCAGCCGCCCTCCCTGCCCTCGTCTGTATAACGGGTGTATTAACGTGAAACCCGGAACTCAAGCGCCCTAATTAGTATATTTTATGAACATGATCGTAATGGAAAAAAAAACATAACACGCAATGGACAGAGTAATTAAAACCATAAACCATTACCATCATAACGAAAGCGATGAAGTGTACTTACCATAATATGGTACCTATAAATATGATAACAGATGGACTAAAAGCGACAGTAAATGTTAGTATTAATAGGGGACTAATAGACACGCGCCTTTTGGCTTTAAATTTTCAAAATAAAAAATTTTAAATAGGTCAAAATTAGACGCGAAAATTAAGTTTTCCTGGAATTCTCAGAAAAGGACAATACTTTGCGACGCTTTTGTTCACCAATTTCAAGTCCGATGTCAAAAATGTTGAAACCACAGAAAAGAGCAACCTTCAAAGTACAGAAAAGTTGTTTTTAGTTTCCAAAATAAATTTTCTAAATAGGTCAAAACTACTCGCGAAAATTACAAGTTTTCCCAGAGTTCTCAAAAAAGGATAATCCTTTTCGATGCTGTCGTTCACCAATTTTAAGTCCGATGTAAAAAATGTTGAAACCACAGAAAAGAGCAACCTTCAAATTACAGAAAAGTTGTTTTTAGTTTCCAAAATAAATTTTCTAAATATGTCAAAACTACACGCAAAAATTACAAGTTTTCCCAGAGTTCTCAAAAAAGGATAATCCTTTTCGATGCTGTCGTTCACCAATTTTAAGTCCGATGTAAAAAATGTTGAAACCACAGAAAAGAGCAACCTTCAAATTACAGAAAAGTTGTTTTTAGTTTCCAAAATAAATTTTCTAAATATGTCAAAACTACACGCAAAAATTACAAGTTTTCCCAGAGTTCTCAAAAAAGGATAATCCTTTTCGATGCTGTCGTTCACCAATTTTAAGTCCGATGTAAAAAATGTTGAAACCACAGAAAAGAGCAACCTTCAAATTACAGAAAAGTTGTTTTTAGTTTCCAAAATAAATTTTCTAAATATGTCAAAACTACACGCAAAAATTACAAGTTTTCCCAGAGTTCTCAAAAAAGGATAATCCTTTTCGATGCTGTCGTTCACCAATTTTAAGTCCGATGTAAAAAATGTTGAAACCACAGAAAAGAGCAACCTTCAAATTACAGAAAAGTTGTTTTTAGTTTCCAAAATAAATTTTCTAAATATGTCAAAACTACACGCAAAAATTACAAGTTTTCCCAGAGTTCTCAAAAAAGGATAATCCTTTTCGATGCTGTCGTTCACCAATTTTAAGTCCGATGTAAAAAATGTTGAAACCACAGAAAAGAGCAACCTTCAAATTACAGAAAAGTTGTTTTTAGTTTCCAAAATAAATTTTCTAAATATGTCAAAACTACACGCAAAAATTACAAGTTTTCCCAGAGTTCTCAAAAAAGGATAATCCTTTTCGATGCTGTCGTTCACCAATTTTAAGTCCGATGTAAAAAATGTTGAAACCACAGAAAAGAGCAACCTTCAAATTACAGAAAAGTTGTTTTTAGTTTCCAAAATAAATTTTCTAAATATGTCAAAACTACACGCAAAAATTACAAGTTTTCCCAGAGTTCTCAAAAAAGGATAATCCTTTTCGATGCTGTCGTTCACCAATTTTAAGTCCGATGTAAAAAATGTTGAAACCACAGAAAAGAGCAACCTTCAAATTACAGAAAAGTTGTTTTTAGTTTCCAAAATAAATTTTCTAAATATGTCAAAACTACACGCAAAAATTACAAGTTTTCCCAGAGTTCTCAAAAAAGGATAATCCTTTTCGATGCTGTCGTTCACCAATTTTAAGTCCGATGTAAAAAATGTTGAAACCACAGAAAAGAGCAACCTTCAAATTACAGAAAAGTTGTTTTTAGTTTCCAAAATAAATTTTCTAAATATGTCAAAACTACACGCAAAAATTACAAGTTTTCCCAGAGTTCTCAAAAAAGGATAATCCTTTTCGATGCTGTCGTTCACCAATTTTAAGTCCGATGTAAAAAATGTTGAAACCACAGAAAAGAGCAACCTTCAAATTACAGAAAAGTTGTTTTTAGTTTCCAAAATAAATTTTCTAAATATGTCAAAACTACACGCAAAAATTACAAGTTTTCCCAGAGTTCTCAAAAAAGGATAATCCTTTTCGATGCTGTCGTTCACCAATTTTAAGTCCGATGTAAAAAATGTTGAAACCACAGAAAAGAGCAACCTTCAAATTACAGAAAAGTTGTTTTTAGTTTCCAAAATAAATTTTCTAAATATGTCAAAACTACACGCAAAAATTACAAGTTTTCCCAGAGTTCTCAAAAAAGGATAATCCTTTTCGATGCTGTCGTTCACCAATTTTAAGTCCGATGTAAAAAATGTTGAAACCACAGAAAAGAGCAACCTTCAAATTACAGAAAAGTTGTTTTTAGTTTCCAAAATAAATTTTCTAAATATGTCAAAACTACACGCAAAAATTACAAGTTTTCCCAGAGTTCTCAAAAAAGGATAATCCTTTTCGATGCTGTCGTTCACCAATTTTAAGTCCGATGTAAAAAATGTTGAAACCACAGAAAAGAGCAACCTTCAAATTACAGAAAAGTTGTTTTTAGTTTCCAAAATAAATTTTCTAAATATGTCAAAACTACACGCAAAAATTACAAGTTTTCCCAGAGTTCTCAAAAAAGGATAATCCTTTTCGATGCTGTCGTTCACCAATTTTAAGTCCGATGTAAAAAATGTTGAAACCACAGAAAAGAGCAACCTTCNTGTTGAATTTGATAAATTTAACCTCAATCCGATCTCACGTGTTGTTATTCGCCGGTTCACATCAACTAATGCCTTTATCGTGGCTTAAATGTGAAGTTGGGTGCAAAAGAATACAATTAAATCCTCTGTCGGGAAAAAACGAAATGACTTTTCGAACAACCCGATAGTACAAATCTCTAACATTAACATGACACTAAATTTGCTACGTGTGCAGATATCTCCCTCTATGATTTGTTCATTATTAAATTACAGGGTTCTACCCCATTCGTAAAACTTCTAGAACTATTTCTATCTCCCAAAAGTTTCTAATACCCGAAGAAAGTCTAAGGAAAATGACAATGGTTAAACGGAAACAAAAGGATCTTGCTAAAGGACTCGTTACGATAGGGAAAGGGAAGGGAAGGGAGGAGGGTGGGGGCGAAACGGTGATATGAAGGGACATACCTATTCGCCGACGTAGATTAGAACAAGGCGCTGACAGCGGTGATGTTGTTATCTTAGATAATATCCCCGAGAAACGTAAATTAGAAGACCCTTGAGCGGATATTAAGAGATCAACAGAGACAGGCTGGCCCCAATGGGGACACGAGCCCCTTCGTCTAGGTCTGGATTGCTCAATTTAACCCAAAAGACGCTATCATATTTCACAGGTGAAATGGTACGTGACGCGAGAGGCAAGACAATTCATAGCAGGAAATGAGAGATTCAATTGTACGATGACGAGAAAATACAGCACATACAAATTTAAAAAGATTTGAAATGCGCCAAATAACTCGAACAGAAAGAAGTCACTTCTATGCTCGCGAACGATTAATTTAGAAATTCGAAAAAGATTGTTAAAGGTGTATGTTTGGAAAGCGACGCTGTACGGGTGCGAAACATGGACGGTGGGTGCGGCGAAAAAGAAAAGGTTACAAGCGTTTGAAATGTGGTGTTATCTGCGAACGATTAGGATATTATGTATAGAAAAGGTTAGAAATGTAGAGGTATTAGAAAGGAGAAAAATAAGCGAGATATGTTATTAGTAGGACCTTCTCAGGCATGAAGGGCTAGTCAGAGACGTATTACAGGCAGAAACGGGAGTTAGGAGGGGTAGAGGTTTAGAAGAGGTAGGTAGAGGTAAGCAGCATTCGAGCATGATGTCAGAATCAGATTTTAGAAAAAAATTAACATTCTTAGGAATTTAGGAAAGCAAAGACGTTTGTTTAAAGATTTAATTCCAACCAGGCAGTTATAAAGCCGACCCTGATCTTTTGCGTACCTTAACAACCTCTATCCCCTGCATCTCTTACTATTATTCGGTTATCTCTTTTCACTTTATCTGTACTCCTCATAAAGCATTTCCTAACTTAACAAGGACGCGTTCAAAACGCAGCAAATGACTACAGTCCCAAGTGGAATCGTCCCAATTATGCAAAATGTAAAAAATAAACTGCAAAATTTGCCAAATATGTTACTATTCGTGGTTGGAATAAATCTGCTTCGTAACTACTAACAATTCACTTTATTTGAATATGCTTTTCCGGCGATTAAATTATACAATTATGCACAACAACGATGAACTGAATTAGAGCGGTTTCTCCATATTTTTTTTTTACTATATTTCATTTCGTTTCTCTCACTCTCTCTATCTCCCTCCCTATCACACCGATTCGCTTCGTTTTTGTTTTTAATTAAAACCCGTTTGTTGCAAACATATATAAATTGACCGCATTTATAATCGAAACGGATGGAACTGTTGGGCAAATCGGCGGGGCATTTTTGACACAAACGTATGGACGGTTATTTAGATAGAACGGTTATTTATTTGTGGGTGGATGAAGAGACGGCGAGGGGACCGGAAACGGGGGAAACATCAGTCGTAACTGAAATATGCCCTGCAGTTTTGTACTGAACCATTAAATATTCTGCGGTAGTAGCACAACTAATGTGCATGGTAAACGTATCTATTATTTGTCGATGAGCAAATTCAGTACCAAGACAAATTAAAAGTTTATGGAAATGCCTGATGGATTTTTAGAATTAGGGGAAGTTGCAAATTATTTGGTGGAGAATTGTTATAAGTTAAAAGAGTAATTCGGATTACCGGAACAGTGAGGATTTTAAAAAAATGATTAGAATTAATTCTATTGTTAGTTTTCTGTAATTTTACACATGGCGTTGTTTAGAGAAAATTCCTTTAAACAGTAACTAGTTCTTCCTCCCTATAAATCACTGCGAGTTCGAAACTGTTAGAACCATTGCTTCGAGTGGTTGAAATTCACTTTTGTGAAGAATCACTTTCTTTGTGTTAAAAACTGTTTGAAAAATTAAATTTAAAGGAATTGTTTGTAAATAGATATGCAACACATCGTACACTTCAGCATAAGAAATTGCTGATACTAACTACGTAATAATACTTTGCCCTGTGCTGACAGTATTCATAATTTCTTTTATACATAATATTCATAATATATATCCGATTTAGTCTATAAACTTGTAGTCTGTGTAACACATTGAAAAGTATTTCTGGCATCAGGCAGTCGGATAATTTTTCTGTAAAACTGGTGCGTGCCCGGAATTCCCCGACTAAATGAGACCGCCACTACTTCAGCTAGTACAACCACTACACCATTGCTTCTCCAGAAATCTTGGAATTCAATTTGCGTTTCTTGGCCATTTTACCAGAAATAGTGGCAGTACTGGGGCTGGTGTAATAGTTGCAGAACCGAAAGCAGAAGAAGAAAAAGAGAAACGGCGATGGCTAGTAACAATATGTATGCAAATTTTGTAGCGGAGTGAATGCAGAAAATCCGGTTAATATTTCCCCCTTTCCCGAGAGCAATCGTCGTTCAAGTGGCGGAAATTTGGAGACGACAATGAATTTTAATTCAGCCACCAACCGACCGTTTTCGTAAACATCATCAGGATACCGGTTTGTCTCGATTAAAAAAGTAAAAACAAAACTGAAGCACCCTTAACCGTTAGCAAATAATAATTCGTGATAACGACAGTGAGTTTTCCGATGGAAATGAAACAGAAGAATTTAAAGGGTTTCCAAAATGCCGATGGCGTTTTGTTTCCCTTATTTGTACAGATATCAAATTAAAAGTGCTTTACTTGATCGCTCGTGTTGAACAGATGAAAACTGTATTATCCAAGTCGTTAAGGGAGCTTCCTGTTACGCGTAATGTAAGACAAACAATTGTTAGGACAGAGACCGAATTGATTTTGTATTCTCTTGTGGGTTGTCCCTTCTTCGTAAAAAAATATAGCCGGGTTACGTAAAACCTAAAACGTTCGGATATTTAAAACGCGTTCCAATATTCAAGGATTAGGAAATCCAAAATATAAAATAGAAAGAAGGAGTTTAAGATTAATCTAGTCTCTAACTGAGTACGACACCTTGGGTTGTGGATTTTTGGATTTTAAGTATTAAACAAATGCCGACGCGACGTGTAGAACACATAAGAATAAAGATTACTTAATTAATGACATTTACTGCTACTGAATGTATAACTGTGATCGATCTGATTAAACCATAACAGAGCGTGTTCTAGTTGCAACTTTATTCCGTCGCATTCGATATCTTTCGGTAGCCAGTCTCCATTTTTAAAGAAGCGCTAAAAATGCAAAGGATTCTCTGCACCAAGCTCACTTTATCTTCGCCGCAGTAATAGATAATCCAATCTTATACACATGCACACTTTCTCGCCGAAACAAATAGGTTTTCGGTGAATAGAACACGAAAATTTCCCGGAGATTACGTCTCGAACGGTGCTTGGAATTTAGATCGCACCTGAACACCGATTATGTGGTTATACCACCGCAAGATGTTTATTAAAAATTCGTTATTCGAGTGTGGTCGAAATTTATGTAAATACAACACAACCGTTTTGTTACTTTTTAAAGAGAGTTAGGGTGCAGGAATAAGGACGAATTTTAGAACAGGTGGAATTCAGGTGCGCCGGTCAATCTGTTAAAAGTTGATCGAAGATGAGAAATTAATGAAACGGAAACGGAAGAACGATTTAACGACGCGATGTCGGTGCGGTTGTGTTCCTTTTTTTTTTTTTGGTTCGCCCCGAGCGCAACAATAAAATCAGTCGAATCCGCGCCACCACCGCCCGCCCGCCACCCCCTTATCGTCGGGTACTAGTACAACAACCACTACTACCGCGAGCAACTTTCTTATTTAGCGACACATAAAATTCCGTTCGTTCTCTTCATCTTTACCAAAGACTGCCTCAAGAGACAATTAAGACAAAACGACCGACCGTATTATATAATCTTCGTTTAATTAAAACTGAATTAATTGACTTTTGTAACGGACAAAGGGTTAGTGCTGTTAGTTGGCGAACGATTAGAAAAGAAACCCATTTCGACAGAATTAAACCGAACCGTAATGGAAGGCAATTAAGGGATGCTTTATCGCCATTTTAATTACCAGAAAAACATTTTTATGTGTAAGCAATTTCAATGGATTTAACGGGTCGACTCATTCTTAAAATTCTTCGTGACTCAACGGCCGAAACGTTAAACTTCTTTTTGGATCTTAAATACTCATCATCGTGGAGTCGTCAGTCCTAATAAGACTTCGCATTTCCCTAAAACTGGAACACCCCACATCGTTAACTATTTGCGAACAGTATTCTAATCTAGGTCTACCTCTACCCCTCCTAACCCCTGTTTCTGCCTGTAATATGTCTTTCACTAGACCTTGATGCCTGAGAAGGTGTCCTACCAACCTATCTCGCTTATTTATTTTTGACTTCCATAGAGTTCTCTGTTCTTCTAGTCTTCCTCATACAAAGAGTGGAAAAGGTGCGTGTTCAACCAGTCTTAGGACTGACGACCTTATGATGATGATGACTGTCAGGGGTCATTTCATCATCATAAGGTCGACAGTCCTAAGACTGGTTGGACACGCACCTCCACTCTTTCCTATCTTTAGCTAATCTTCGCATTTTCCTAAGACTAGAACATCCTACATCGTTAACTATTTGCGAACAGTAATCTAATCTAGGTCTACCTCTATCCCTCCTAACTCCCGTTTCTGCCTCTAATATGTCTCTCTAGCTCTAACTAGACCTTTCTGCCTGAGAAGGTGTCCTACCGCATTAGCACCCCCTGTTCTCCTACTCCTTCTAATACCTCCAAATTTGTAACCTTCTGTATCCTCATTATTTGTCTGTAACACCACATTTCAAACGGACTACCCCAGAAGACAGGGCGAAGTCGGAAGGCCCCCTTCAGTCTCCATTCAGGAATCGTGAGAATGGATGGGTGGTGGTTCGGGTGAGAAAGATGAGACAGAAGATAATAAAATATTATCTGTGGAATATTATCACTATCTTAGCATTTACCTAAATGATCCAAGGAAACCACAGAAAAACTTGGCCAAGGCAGACGTACCCAGAGTCGAAACTGCGTCCTCCCGAATGCTAAACAATGGGCTAAACCTCCAGGTCATGCCGCTCGATGACTCGACCCTGTGCTATCCTCTGTTTTAAATCTCTACTGCTCTTTCCATCTTGAATTGTTCGACTTCCTGGATACCGAAAGTCAGCGACTTCTTCTAAGTTTTCGTCTCCTATCTTTATATTCACTCTTTTTAATTCAAAATTTCAGTTGATTGAATTCTTGACTTTTCTGTCAGACGTCATTCTCTTTTCAGGAAACTACAGCAATCCACAACAACTGCTTCTCTCAACTCCTGTTTCTTCTTCTAATATATCTGTAACTAGTACATATTTCCTGACTTCGGCCCGTCTTCATCTGTGTCAATAAAGTAGAAGACGGAGTGGAAACGGGCTGCACATCCCCGATGTCTGAAAGGCTTAAAGCTTAGATAGAAGCAACTACTGTGAAGGGTGATTTCAATTAACCCGACGGCAACTAATTAGCTAATGTAATTGACGACAGAACCTTGCTTTTCAAATACGTTTCCTAAGGCAAGTGCCCTTTGAACTTCCCTTAACATGCTCGCCTGTATCTGACACCTATTATCGTGTTTGTACGCGAATGGATATTTCAACTCCGTGAAAAGTTTATGTAACCTATACACCTTAACATTACATTTACAACATACTTAGGCTACTAACAAATAATTGATTAAAAATCGAGACAGTTAAATGAAGTTTGTACAGGTCAGGCATTAGATATTTTTGACGTTGCATACAATTGAAATTGACGTACAAATTCTGCTCTAAAAACAACGAAGAAAACATAATAATTGAAACAAAACAAACACGACTTAAACGTTCAGCCTTCTTCTATTGTTTTCTGTAAGACTTGTCATTGCTTACTAGATAAACGTTTCGAACAAGCGCATGGAGAAAGAAAAATAATGTTGTTAACGGTAATTCGTGCCATTGTTTGAGGCACTTGTGAAAGCGCATTTATTCAAGAGTGTTCTTCTACGTAAACCCATACGTTTTCACAGCGTCTCTGGAAACTGTTCAAGTGCAAAATCCTGCTGAAAAGAGATCAGGACAGATGCACATACGTATAAATGCTGCAGGTCAACGACTAACGGAAGTGGCGCATATACGGTTCCCGAAGGATCGAAAATATCGAACGGAGAAGGCTGTTGTGCAAGTCGACCACGTACTAAACAAACATAAGTCCGTCGTGCGCATTGCAACATTTAAGTACGTTATATAATGCACTTTGTACGCGGCCAGCTAGATTGCGCTCACCGAAGCAATTTTATGCGATACGGACTGCAACACGGGGAGCGGATCGTGACGAGACAGGAGAAAATCCAGTTGGCTGGCAAACTGACAAAACGGTTCGGTGCTCAACAAACAAAAGTCTGCTGAGGGTAAACAATGCAAACTGACGCAAATAGACAATGAAACTAGTGAATGAAAGGACGAGGACGACTTAAAGGGGTTCATCCGGCGGAAGAAAAACTATGGGGGGTTAAAGTTGAACGGTTGGAGATATCAAAAGTGCTGTAAAAGGACAATTGGCGACAAACGAAAATCGTATGTCTAATCCTCACTAATATCATAAATGCGAATGTGAGTTGGATTTGTTTGTTACGATTTCACGCCGTAACTAGTCAACCGATCGTTATGAAATTTTGTATATATTTTGTCAGGGATATAGGAAAGGACATAGGGTACTTTTTATCCGGAAAAACAATTCTGTTCACGAGGGATATGAAAATTACGTTTTATATCGCGAGCGATGCCGCGGGCAATACCTGAAATACAATTTAAAATTTGGAATAGCTTGAGTTAGAGTATTTAATCTAGATATTAGATAATGAAACGTAGATTTTCTACATTTCTTCTGGAACCTGGTCAGATAAATGATGACTTCATAATAGTAAATGGCCGATTTTCTACACTAGGGGATGCTCTATCTACCCAGGGTCGAATATTTAAAAATTAAGTTGGTTCATTGGAACCCTATGAGACATACTGAAACATACAACAATAATTTTGGGTTTTGTTTTTGTGTTGTTTGCTTAACTGTTTTAATTTACCATACATTTCATCGTTTTAGTAGGTACATGAAAAATTAAAGATTTCGTAAAATTATGTAGCTGTAATAGACTATGCCAGGGTGTTTTTGTGTGAGCGATTTTAAGTAAAAGCCCGAAAACTGATAAAACGAATGGTTTCGAAAGATATGCCAAATGGATGTAGTGGAAGTGGATTTAGATGGATAGGTAATTAAATTATCCNGTACGTTTAAGATTCGTTCGACCTACGAGGGTGGATTGATAAGTTTCCGGCCTAACCAAGAGATGACGCCACTAGGCCTACCTTGAGGTGACATTATTTCGTAAAATTATGTAGCTGTAATAGACTATGCCAGGGTGTTTTTGTGTGAGCGATTTTAAGTAAAAGCCCGAAAACTGATAAAACGAATGGTTTCGAAAGATATGCCAAATGGATGTAGTGGAAGTGGATTTAGATGGATAGGTAATTAAATTATCCGAGAAAATATCGATTCGTAGGTCCCTCGATGCTTCGTTAACCCCGGCGGCTTCGCCCTTTTAACAGTTCTTTTTCTGAAAATTCAATTAGCTATCTACAAAATCGCCAATTGGAAATTGCGATAATAGAGGGAATTCCAACAATTCCTTGCCCAGTAAAAGAACACTCGATAAAGTTAAACAAAAGTCATCCGTATGTGGACAACAAAAAAATACGACGACAAAAAAGAAAGTACTTAAAATCTTTTTTTGTTTTTGTTTTTAGTATGGAAGTCAATAAAAAATAGGCGAAAAAAGTTGCTAGGACATCTTCTCAGGCATGAAAGGCTAGTTAAAAAGGCGTATTAGAGGCAGAAACAGGAGTTAAAAGGGGTAGAGGTAGACCAACATTAGATTTCTGTCCACAAACAGTTAAGGATGTGAGATTTTCTAGTGTTAGAGAAATACTGACGATCTAATGATGATAATGATGACAATAAATGAAGTAAAGGTCAAAAAGGGTACACACCAACCCCCAATATATGTTCTATCTCGATCATAATTGGATCAAAAAAACTCTACATCAAAAATGATTTTAGAAACCCGTCACTTATTTTAGGATATGTTTCTGTACGTGTCCTAGACGTCGAGGTACTTGATCAATTTTATGAAACGTCACGTGTAAATATATGATCTATTTCTCATTTCGTAGTTTTCCATCATCCGTTTCGATGGAAAATCGTTTTCCGAACGCGAATATGGAAATAGAGGTGAAAATAGCTGTCACCCATATATGTATGCATATATATATGTAATATACAGCCACCTGTATAAAATGTGAACGTCGTGCATCTGTTCAACTGTCGACTTCATTTATCAGCAGTTTATGATTGTGTCACTTGCATACACCTAGTTTCGCTAGAAACATATTACCTACATCGCCATCGTTCCGACTAGATCGCAAAACTATTAAAAAACATTACTTATTTCAGTTCATCATTTAGACTAACTAATTTACTTCACTTATCATTAGCATTTCCGATATGAATTCACAGTTTTTATACATTTTGTACAGAATCAATTGTTTGTGTCGACGCTAATAATTGGCAATCTAGTAGTCCAATTTGAATACGCATTTGTTTGTAATTGTTTAGTAGATGAAAGATTTGTTCAACTTTTAGTTTTTGTTTTACAGTTGTCACTTCCACACTTCGAAAATTATACCAAGTTTTGTACCAAGTTTATTGTGAAAGTAAAGTCGTAAAACTGGTGTGATATCACTTAAGACTTAGAGATGTGCAAAAGTATTTAAATACGAAACCTTTGTTAACCGTTTTAATTGGAAAAAAGACACTGATGCCAAAATAGTTTGTTTAGCATGAAAGATCAGAGCCAAGATAGGGTTGTAAATAATTTTATTGATGTAAAATCAACGTCAATCATTTTATATGAAAATATTTACAACCCCTATTTGTTTTTAATCTTTTACCGATTGTATCAAGGGAAAGAAACAGAATCCATAGTTTCTTTAGCTTTGGGTTCGTCTAATAAGTGAAGTTTTTCGAATCGTTTTCGAAGAATTTTGGATTACATAAATTTATTAGCACACCACAATATCTTGTAGTTTCCAGTTTTACACAGCTGGAGTATATCAGTATGATATTGTTTTGCGGGCTGTTTTGTCGTAATTCATAGAATTTCGTAGTTCTTTGCTAAAAGTACGATAAGTGGTGATTTGACAGGTGCTGATATCAATTTGGAACTTCAAAATTCCATGGACCATGACATTGAACCCGGAAAACAATATCGATCCAATATTTTATCTGATCCATTTTCAAGGAATTTAGAATCTTTTTTGCTCTCTTCAGTTAAAGAATTAGAAGGCACTCATGGAATGTCTGTTTGCCCCCTTTTTAAGCTTCTAATACCTTCAATGGCCAATGTGAGCAACTTTTATTCATCATTTTATATAATGTTTAATCGGTGATACTAGCAAAACTTTTAACGCCAAAAATGTATTTTGCATCTTACAAATAGAAAATACGCTTGGAAAAGTATTTTAAATGAAATACAAAATGCTATTCTCAAAAAAATATTTAAATGCAAGATAAGAATATGTATTTTTTATTTTCTATTTGAATTTTAAATGCAAGTATTTCAAAATAAATCACATCTCTCGATATCACCAGTTTTAAAACCGATTAAAATTGGTATCGGAAAAAATCTGTAAACTGCAATTTGTGAATTTCTGTGTCGCAGTGGGCGGCGTTCCTGCGATTTCTTTTATTTTCGGCGATGTTCCGAGGGAAGCAAATATCGCATCGAAACGTATCGGGTTTAGACGTGGATGGGATGCAAGCGCACCGTTATTAGTAACATTTTCCGATCCATCGCCTTCGGGAATGCAAGTCAGGGAGTCGACGACGTTGCTTCAACTTACACGCCATACCCCGCCGTACGTACGCCCCCCCCCGCCCCGATCGCCCGACGCGTCCCGATTAAATAAATCTGAACCGTGCTCGCGGATCTTATCCCACGGATAAGAAATCGTCCACGGATAGATCGTACGAACGGCGGATAATATTAAATTCGGAATAATAAATTGATGCACATATGTACCCTTGTCGCGAGTTCCAATTCGTACAAGCCATAAATATGGATCTGAGACGGCGTCGAACGTGGAAACAGGGTGACGATAGCAATGTGTCGAGTAAGGCGCTAAATACGGAGAACGACTAGGGAAAAGGGAACGAAAACCTAATACCCCTTGCGAGATACCTTCCTGACAGATAATCTTCCCCTAATATATACACGTCTCCGAAAAATAACTCTTACACGATTTTCCAACCTTTTACCCTTCCTGTAATGGCAATTGGAAGCAAACGGTATCTATGATTTACTTGTGATCTATGAGCTTCCCTATTCTCCCTACTGCTTTCAAAAATTGAAATATGTAGGTACCCGAAAATTGTAAAATACCTACACATTTTGATGGCGTACCCGAAACATGAAGCACCTTAACCTTTAGTCATTTAACTGAAAGAAATCGCAATATTTTTATCAATCTGTTTAACATTTCTGTCCATTCTAATCCTGAAGAAAACAATCCTAGAATAAAATAAAATTCTAGAATTTATTCTCCCATGAAAATATTTAAGGAACTGAATTCCACAGGAAAAATTGGTCCCGTACCGAAAAATTACAGGACTTTGAAGAATCCTTACTAGGTACCAAGCAATGAAGCACCTTAACCTTTAGTCATTTAATTGAAAGTAATGGTAACCTTTTTCCAGTGGGATTTTTCCCAATCTGCCTAATATTTCTGTCCAATCTAACCCAATCGAAAAGAATCCTAGAATTTTCAGGTTCATAGAATTTCTGCAACTGAAGAAATTTTTGACAAAATACCCGTTCATCTTTAACTTCTTATATTATGGAAATAAAATTCTAGACTTCACTTTCGTCCCATGCAGAAAAGTTACAGGACTTCAAAGAATCCTTTCTAGGTACCAAAATCATCTCCTGTATCAACTTAATTTGGAAGATTATAAATTATTTCAATGATTACAATGTTAGATCCCCTTTTCCTGATTATATATTTCTTCCATCTTCCAATTCTGATCATATAAAACCTGGAATGCTGGTGTAATAATGTTCTTCCCTGCCCCCCTCCCCCCCTCCTACCCTGTCGACCAGCTACTAACTGTTCGTCGACTCAGCAATAAATTTTGAAGAATTCTTTACGTTTTATTATCATTTCGCTACACAGACGCGGAACTCAGTATTCGGACTTTTCAGTTAATATTATTCGCTCATTTCGGAGAGTTATTTTATAAGTTCTTAAAGCAACGATAAAGTATTAAATTTCGCCATCAACCCTTAATTTTTATCGTTCAAACAGTGTCTGTTCGTCACTCATAAACTCTTCTTCCAGAGAACAGCCTCCAGGTCGTAAATCGCTTCCCGGCTATCTGTAATAAAAGCCATAATTTCCCAATTTGTATAAGACAACAAAATCTCCAACGGTCGGGAATTCAAATGGGGACATAAACCCCTTTTTATGTTATTTCCGATTGAGACACATAGTCCGCAGCCGTACCACCGATCCATCTGCATTCGGTGGTGGTCACCCGCCTAACCTACATCTCTCTCTCTATCTGTCTATCCCCAACGAAAAACCGACGCGACGCGACGGGCTCGATCATTAAAGTCGTAATAAATTTGTGTCCGGGGATCTCCCGAAGTCTTTCGCTTTTGAACAGATGGCGCTGAATTGACTTTTTATTGTCGGCAGAACAAAAGAAAAGCCACGACGCTCAACACTGTCCCCATCGTAATAACCCAATCGATAAATCACTTCCGTGGAATTACGTGAATTTATGCTCCGAACACGTGGGGGATTTCCCTCAATCGTCGCACCACCGACCGTAAAAACGAACACAATTTTACGTTCAAGAACTCAAAACTGAAATAAGAACAATAAAAACCGCCAATGTTACAATACCAAATATGTATATTAAAAGTGTCTACAGCAGGAGATCCTAGAAGGGTCTCCTCCTTGTTATAACTGGATAATTAGACGGGTGAATCAGGACACAAACAAATAAGTTTTTGCGGCTACAAAACCTACAGCGAATAAGTTATTGATTTCTATTACACGTACGATATGGCTTTCCAAAAAATAATAACGTTTTGTTCGACCAGCGAAATTTTTATTCTTATTATTCATAACTAGTGACCCGCCGCAGCTTCGCACGGGTGCAATGCTGATACTAAAAATAATTTTGTTTTGTTTAGATTATTATCGAAAAGGGGAAATCTTCAAAAGATACCCCCTGAACATACTAAATATGCTACAGAATGTTTTTATATACAACATTCACAGTTTTTTTGTCATTAGACAATACAAACCGGCCGGCACCGCCGCAACCGCTATGTCCCTGCATTTTAAGTCTGTAATATCTTCGAAAATATTCATTTAAATTACATGCTATAAAGGGCCATATTGATATATATTAAATGCACAATGTATTTAAAAGTACTTAATTGGATAAGGATTAATGCTGTATTGCCTACAATCGCTTCGTAAATAAGTCATTATTACTCACAAAAAATAAAGGATAAAAATGGTTATTGTGGGTTATCCCTAAGAGATAGACATATACCATCGCGGACTTTTTTGTAGACCCTTTTAAGATGTACAATATTGTATTGTACATTATTCTGATCTATCTCGTAGGGTTCGGCCAGCGTTTGCAATATAAGCGCAAAAAATGTGTTTATTTACGACATCACATTAGAAACCTCTAAAATTATCAGTGTTTCTCTACTATATTATGCATGTATTACACATATAAACCTTCCTCTTGAATCAGTCTATCTCTTAAAAAAGACCGCATCAAAATTCGTTGCGTAGTTTTAAAGATTTAAGCATACATAGGGACAGACAGCGGCAAAGCGACTTTGTTTTATACCATGTAGTGATAACCATCATCATCATTAAAGGGTCGTCAAATCTAAAGCTGGTTGGACATGTACCTCCTCTCTTTCAATATTATGTAAAACTTTAATTTTTAAAGGGGATTTGACAGTTGATACCGACTTTCAGTCTATCCTAACATGAATAAGTAAATTTCCAAGGATGCCTATTAAAATTGAATTTAACCAGACTACGGCACAGGTAACCATGATAAAATTTCATAAATGCGTTTATAAATAAATCAGTTCAAGGATTTGCATTCCTTTCAAAATAGTAAGCCACGTAGAAGCCGCAAAAAGGTCCCTCTAAACGGATAGTCCTGCGGTTAGGTCAATACACAGGTGGTTTTGGGCGAAGTCCTTCAAATACGTATCCATACCCGTCCATCTCGTTCTCGGATTAGTAAAATCACTTTGCGGTTAAAATGAAGATTAAACAATACGGAGCATTAAACTGTTAAAATATTTACGATTCGACCTAAAAATACGACCGCGTTTGCCTAAAATCATACATAGGGACAGGAATAAACAGGAAATCCATCAATTTAAACGTACAGTTATGTAATTAGTTGTTAAAGTTATTTAACATTTTTTGAAAGTCTTTTAATATCTTCTACTTCAGATCAAATAAATTTAATTTAATTTTGGGACACCCTGTATATTTATGTAACAATTATAGCTGGTGTTTTTATGAGTAAAGTAAAAGAGAAAAGTGATAGACCGTTTATAGGCCTATTAAGGCACGGGTTTGTTAATTTCCGAAACTCGGATGGAATTAAAAGGGCAACTCTCTGTGAATCCCCAAAAACGTTGCGAAGTTGATATTTTGTAATTAGAGAATACACGAAACGTTGGTCACTACACTGCCAATGTTTATTAGAAACATTAATAAAGGGTCTGTGACAGGACACGTGGTACTTAATTGCGAGCTCATTTCTAACAAAATTCGATACAAAACAGGACCAAGTCGAGAAAAGGTTAAATTGCACGTGGCCAAATTTAATATATACGAACTATACCACACGTACGTTTAAGATTCGTTCGACCTACGAGGGTGGATTGATAAGTTTCCGGCCTAACCAAGAGATGACGCCACTAGGCCTACCTTGAGGTGACATTCTATAGTACCATCCTTGGATAGCTTGTAGCTATAGTTTCAGCCCGATCTCCTTGCTAGTGTAGGTTTGACAGCACGCTGAACAAGACGCCTCTGTGGTTTTCGTAAAAATGGAAAAGCAGGAAAATCGTGCTGTCATCAAATACTTTTATTTGAAGGGGTTAACGCCGAAGGAAATTAAAAAAGAGATGGACTCAACACTGGGGACATCCTCCCCGTCATATTCAACCGTTAAGCAGTGGGTTTCCGAGTTTAAAAAGGGTCGTGTGAGCACCTCTGATGGGCCTCGCTCAGGACGCCCCGTTGAGGTCACAACTCCAGATATGATCGAAAAAATTCATCAAATAGTGCTGGGAGACCGCAGATTGAAAGTGCGTGAGATAGCTGAGACCTGTAAGATGTCATATGAACGTGTGCAACATATTTTGCACCAACATTTGCATATGGAAAAGCTCTGTGCAAGATGGGTGCCGCGTTTGCTAACAGTCGACCAAAAATTGATTCGAAAAAACATTTCTACCGCAAATTTGTCATTGTATAAGCGTAATCCAAGCGAATTTTTGCGTCGATTCGTAACCGTTGACGAAACGTGGGTCCACCACTACACTCCTGAAACCAAAGAACAGTCTAAACAGTGGATTGGACCAGGGGAACCAACTCCAAAGAAGGCAAAAACAATTTTTTCGGCGAACAAGGTTATGGCTACTGTTTTTTGGGATGCAAGAGGTATTATATACATTGATTACCTTGCAAAGGGTAATACTATCACTGGTCAATACTACGCAGACTTATTGCAACGTTTGAGCCACGAGGTGAAAATTAAACGACCTCATCTGGCGAAGAAAAAAATCTTGTTTCATCACGATAACGCACCAGCGCACACGTCAATCGTTGCGACGGCTAAAATCAACGATCTAAAGTTTGAATTGATGCCGCACCCTCCTTACTCTCCAGACCTAGCCCCGAGTGACTATTTTCTGTTCCCTAATCTCAAAAAATGGCTTGGCGGTAAGAGATTTGCGGACAATGAAGAAGTAATCGAAGCTGTAAATGGTTATTTTGAGGAGCTTGACGAATCAGTCTATAGAGATGGCATTAATAGACTGGAACACCGCTATGAGAAATGTATCAGCCTTGGAGGAGATTATGTTGAGAAATAAAAAAAAAAAATTTTTAAAAACCTTGTTTTTCTTGGTCAGGCCGGAAACTTATCAATCCACCCTCGTAAATCAAAATGGAGCTTACCTACAGCCATCTTCAATAACCAAAAGCATCTTTATGGATATATCAGCTTACCTAAAACAAAAGAAAAACCAATTAGTATCACAATAACTCTGCGATCTTTTATCAGTTATATATATATATAACATCTTGATGACCACAAAGAGATCAAATGATACTTGACGACTTCTTAAAAAATTAAGTACTATTTTGACGAATTTTGAAGAAATAAAGTGATATTTTGGTATTTTGGTAACCGAATAAATCAAAAGTGTTTTCATAAATTATTAGGAAATAAAGTGATATTTTGATGTCTAATCAACAAGTTAAGTGATATTTTCATGAATTCTTTAGAAATCAACTGATATATTTATGAATTCCTAAAAAGTCCAGTGGTATTTGCTCGAATTATTTACATATCAATTGATATGTTGATGACTTGTTAAGAAGTCGGGTGATATTTTCAGGAATTCTTTAGAAATCAACTGATGCATTGATGATTTCTTGAGAAATAGAGTAATATCTTGATGACTTCTTAAAATTCGAGTGATATTTTCATGAAGTCTTTAGAAATCAACTAATATATTGATGATTTCTTAATAAATCGAGTGATATTTTCATGAATTCTTTAGAAATCAACTGATAACTGATGATTTCTTAAGAAATCGCATAATATCTTGATCACTTCTTAATGAGTCGAGTGATATTTTCATGAATTCTTTAGAAATCACGATAAATTTTGATAACCTCTCAAGAAATCAAGCGATATTTTCATGAATTCTCTGGAAATCAACTGATATTAATGATTTCTTAAGAAGTCGAGCGATATTTTTGTGAATTCATTAGAAATCGAATAATATCTTGATCACTTCTTAATAAGTCGAGTGATATTTTCATAAATTCTTTAGAAATCATGATAAATTTTGATAACCTCTCAAAAAATCA
Source organism: Agrilus planipennis (assembly GCF_000699045.2). Classification (NCBI taxonomy): domain Eukaryota; kingdom Metazoa; phylum Arthropoda; class Insecta; order Coleoptera; family Buprestidae; genus Agrilus; species Agrilus planipennis. Next base: position 1,171,314 of record NW_020438962.1, read on the forward strand.
AGCGATATTTTCATGAATTCTCTGGAAATCAACTGATATATTAATGATTTCTTAAGAAGTCGAGCGATATTTTTGTGAATTCTTTAGAAATCGAATGACGCATTGTTGACTTCTTAAGAAGTCAAGTGTTACACTTCGATGATTTCCGAAGAAATCAAATCAAATTTTGATCTGATCTTATAAGAAATAAAGTAATGCATTGATGCCTTCAGAAAGCAAACGATATTTGTTGAAGAAATAAAGATATTACAAGAAGTTTTGTGCAAAACGCGGGTAGCGCTGGCGCATACGCGATTCTCAGCCATACCAACCCTCCGAGGGGAGCGCTTGTAAATAAATAAAACGGTTGGAAAGATGCAAAACAACAGTTTTATGAAAAAGGAACAACCCGTCCCCATCAATCACCGGGGGCCCGTCAGACCATTTCACGTCCTCTTGGATAGATGTAGTTTTTAGAGCAAAACGATTTTAGTATTAACTACACCGCGCGCGTCCGCCACCGAACTCAGTTCACATCCATCATTCGGTCTCGGGGAGAACCGACGGGGAAGATGCGGAAGGCCAGAACGTGGTGGATGAACTGAATATTTATAAGGGAACAGACACAGACAGACAGACAGACACAGACAGACAGACAGACACACGGCGCTGCTGCCAACGCAATCATCCACTGTTACCGCTATGTCGGACCGCAACAACAAACAACCGACTACTCGCTCGCCAACAGAACACTGAGGATTTCGCAGGATACATAATACAATAGATTAGGAACAGCGAAAGGACTCGTGAAGGATAAATGCAATATGGTAATGTTAACAACGGAGATTTTCGTCCTTAATAACTCTGAATGCCTCTAAAGGATAACTGCCGTCATTCCGTATGAAGAAGGCGTATTCAGACGCAATAACGTTTTACGTATCCTGGCCATCGAGAAATCCGGATTACACAAGGATTTCTCTTAATACAAACAATGGCTACATATGATAATTAATTATTCTTTAACGAGCAAGAGCAAGAGAACAGAGGACGCTATGGGAGTCAATAAGGAACTGGCGGGATAGGTTAGTTAGTAGGATACCTTCTATTGCATTAAGGACTAGTTAGAGACATATTTGAAGGAAGATACAGAAGCTAAGAGGAGTAGAGGTAGATCGAGATTAGGTTCATCATTATAAGATCGTTAATCCTAAGACTGAGTGGACACGCACCTGGAACATCCCTCACTCTTAACTATTTGCGAACAGTACTCTAATCGAGGGCTACCTCTGCCTCTAATATGTCTCTGACTAGACCTAAACCTAACTCTAAATTCTAACGTTTCTAACCTTTTCTTTTCCGCCACGTCCACCGTCCATGTTTCGCACCTGTACAACGGCGCGCTCCAAACATACACCTTTAACAATCTTTTTCGAATTTCTAAATTAACCGTTCGCGAGCATAGAAGTGACTTCTTTTTATTGGAGGCGACTCGACCCTGCGCTATCCTCTGCTTTATATCCCTATTACTCCTTCCGTCCTGACTTATCTGACTTCCTAGATACCTAAAATCAGCCGCTTCTTCTAATCTTTCGTCTCCTATCTTTATATTCGCTCTTTCCCTACTTTTTCTTACCTTGCATACCAGTATTTTTATTTTACTTTTATTTATTTTCACACAAAATTGTCAATACCGTTGTTTCCATTAGATTAGAGGTTCACAAAGAGTTAAGAATGTTGAGTGCGTAGATTATGTACCCTAGGATAGGAAACAGTGGAAGTGTGAGTCCAACCAGTCCCAGAACTGACGACCCTATTACGACGGGTGGCAGTATTACTTCTTAGAAAATGAGAACATTCATTCCCGTTTAAACAGTTGACACAAATTTCCGCATTACACCGTTTTTTTTAAATTCCGATAGTCTAAGGAGTCGTTTAACACAGCATATCGCTGTCGGGGATGTCAAAGGGGAACATTAGTTATAGCTAGCGTCGTTTTGCATCGCATAACGCTACCGACGACGACGGGGCAGACGGGATATTAACAAGGATTAGCCGCATACGGATCTGCATACTAACGTTCTAGGTGCAGACAATCCTCATCCCCCAAGCCCCAATGGCAATCACCTCGTAGATAGTGGGACCGTATCAATATCCCCACAACGTGAAGAGATTGTCAAACTTAATATTAATAAATATCGGGTTGTTCGGAAAGTCATTTCGTTTTTTCCCGACAGAGGATTTAATTGTATTCTTTTGCACCCAACTTCACATTTAAGCCGTATAATTTTTATGTGCTTTGAGAGCTCATATAGCAAGGCTTGTGTGTGAAAAATTCTAATTAATTCTACGCAGTAGTTTTTGGTTGGTGCCCTTTTAAATATGGAGAGCGATAAGCAGCATTTTCGACATATCTTACTGTTTTACTACAGAAAGGGTAAAAATGCTGTTCAAGCCAGAAAGAAATTGACTGATGTGTATGGAGAAGGTGTGTTGACAGTACGCCAGTGCCAGAACTGGTTCGCTAAATTTCGATCCGGCAATTTTGATGTCGAAGATGCACCACGTTCGGGAAGGCCGGTTGAAGCTGATAAAGACGCGATAAAGGCATTGGTTGATGTGAACCGGCGAATAACAACACGTGAGATCGGATTGAGGTTAAATTTATCAAATTCAACAGTTTATGATCACTTGAAAGGCCTGGGATTATCCTCGAAGCTCGATGTATGGGTTCCTCATGTTCTCACAGAGAGAAATCTGTGTCGCCGCATTGACGTCTGCGATTCGCTTCTCAAACGTCACGAAAATGATCCGTTTTTGAAGCGCATCATCACTGGGGACGAAAAATGGGTTGTATACAACAACGTCAAACGCAAGAGGTCATGGAGAAAAAAAGATGAACCGGCTCAAACCATTTCCAAAGCCGATATTCACCAAAAAAAAGTGATGCTGTCTGTTTGGTGGGATTTTAAAGGAATCGAAAAGGTGTTGGACCAGAACGGTCAATATATAATTTAATAAAGGATTTGTTTATTATACGAAAACTGTCTTTCATTTCCACAAAAAAAACGAAATGACTTTCCGAACAACCCTATAATATTACATATTACATCTAGGTATTCCTTCTTCTTGTACTAGTGTCCTAATAGGGGGGGGGGGGACTATAAAAAAACTTGAACAATTAAACTGCCCTTGCGCTATTCTTCATTTCATGCCGCTGACAATTTTTTTATTATCAATAAATAGTAGGTGCGTTTTGCTACCCTACGTATTCTGTTCCACTCCCGTAATAGATTCGGTTAATGGGTCTTTATTAGACCATGCATAATGCGAATATTCGAAATACGCATCAGACCGTCACCGCTGTCAGCGTCAAAGCCACCCTCCCGTCCCCCCGGGCCACCCCCTAACAATGTTCGTAATGGGTGTCGCTAACAGTAGGCGTACCATGATGAACGACGAATATATTGATGATGACGTGTAAACAACCGAATAATTAGACGATGGATAACTGGTGGTTCGGGGAGGGGGGGGGTTGGAACGGCGAACGGCGGGGAGCAGGGTGGTAAAAGGACGGATTGGTATTAGTAAACCGAGTCAGCTTTGTGTCCTAGCTAGAAGTAGTTACACATAGATGTATACAACTATCGTGTTGGCAAATCTAGACACGTCTTTCAAGATAGGGTTCGATAATACCGAGCCTAATCTTCCCTTTAAGGCAATGGAGACCGATCGGGGGTGTTAATAGGTATTTAGCTGTAATTAATTGATTCTATGGTTAACTTGGATAAGATATAGACTATGTCTATGCGATTTGGTCCCTTTGAAGTCCTGTTATAGGAAGTATATCTACGAACTAACTCGGAAGTTTCCTTTCAATCAACAAACATGTTCCAGTTCTATGTAATCCTTTCTTGTTTTGTGTTTTCATTATGTATTAAAATCTTTTTATATTTTAATAATATTTACAGTCTTAGCGAATGGTTTTCGTTTTTCGTATTTTGGTAAAACAAGCGATTAATTTCCTGTACCTGTGCATGGAAAATCAAAGTTTTACTCTCAGCTGAAACAAAGCAAGCGGACAAGGTGCTTGGCACTTTACGTATTTTACTGAAAGACGACGTAGCAAAAGCAGAGGCGTACGTGCCACACGGCGGACGACTGCCGCGCCAAGTTATAATTGAAAAGCTAATGAAAACTTCTTTGTAAGCGGCGATATAAAGACCTGACGGAAGGAAATGGAAAGGGGAAAACACAAAGAATACGATACACATATACATCTAATGTAAATAAGAATAACAATTTTGTTAGTAAAGCTATTATCTATTTATCTCTCTATCTTTTCCTATTTTTTCTTCTCTTGCATACCAGTACTTTTGTTTTAGTTTTATTTATTTTCATACAGTACTGATTTGTCAATACCGCTTACATTTTATTTAAAGCTATCGCCAACTCCTATAATGTTCTATTAGCAAAAATATAAAATTCATCACGTACCGTTCGGCGGTGACATTATATTATTGAAATTCGTTCGGGAAATCATGAAAATCAGTAAATCAGATAAACGCGTCCCGTATTAATCCACGATCGCTCACCACTTCTGCCGTAAATTGCGGTAATGATATCAATATTCGTTCGACAGTCGAAAAAATGCCCGGGACGAGCCCTGTGCTCGCGCGATTAAATTATAAATCACACGCGTTTAAGGGTTGACGTAGCAAGCTCGCGTATCGTCATCCCCCCGCAGGTCCCCAACAATTTAATTATTTATTCACCCGACGTCGTCTATTTAAAATGTGACGCCATCACTGGTGTGAAAATAGCCACATCCACGGAATACATATGAATCAAAATCCGATGTACGTCGCGGCACCAATTAACATTAACTTTACCGTTGAAAAACTATAAACAAAAACCTTACAATTCCAAACTAAAAAAATTGTGTATCTTAGCTACAAGAGTCATTTAAAGTAGAATTATGTCTATAAGATAATCTGTCTGTAGACTTAAGGGTTATTTATAGGGTGCTGCAGCTTTCAATATTACAGTATTATTTGTCAGGGGTAGTTCTCCCCGTCCCACAATAATCTTTTATACCTAAACTCTCAGAGCAATTCTAAGTACGAACGGGTCTGAGGGTTTTTTAAAGGGTAGGACACCTTCTCAGGCGTGAAGGTCTAGTCAGAGACATATTAGAGGCAGAAACAGGAGTTAGGAGGGGTAGAGGTAGACCTAGATTACATTACTGTTCAAAAATAGTTAAGGATGTGGGATGTTCTAGTTTTAGGGAAATGCGAAGATTAGCTCAGGTTAGGAAAGAGAGGAGGTGCGTGTCCAATCAGTCTTAAGACTGACGACCTTATGATGACGATGGAACAAGAAAAACTTCCACTGAAAAATAACAATTTAATATTCAAGGGTTTAGCACCTCCTTATAAAATCCCTTAGATCCGCTAATACGAAATATAGGCAAGACAAGTTGGAGGACATATTGGCAGACATGCAGGACTAGTTAGAGACATATCATAAAGAACATATGTCAAACAAATCATTATTTTTGAGAAAACCATATTCTTTTGTGACTAAATTTTAACAAAATTTCAATGTATTCATTAGTTACAATCAGGAAAGAAATTGACTTCTTACTCTTTCCAACTTGGTCAAGAATACGGAATTCTTTAATACAAGGATCCACTTATAGTGACAATGACTTCTTACGGTTTAAAAAATCCTTGGTCTAGGTTAATATTGACGTTCTCAACTTTGGCCGTTTCAATTGTAAATAGCAATTTGAATTTCTATGCCGGTACGTCCGCGACCGCTCAGACTTGCCGGCTATGAAAAGAAGTGAAAAACGATTGAAAAGTCTTCATTTTTTCGATGCGACGTTCATCAACCGTGTAGTACACTACAGTTCATAATATAGTAATAAGAATCCCGAAACGGAAATTGCGATGGTACCTTATGAATTATTTCAAAGATGAATGGTATAAAGCCGCGACATCCCTAATTAACATTATTAAAAATTCATAAGCCATTGTAACAAAACTCGGTGCTTCTTTAATGATCCCGCTGTTGTTTATTACTTTTTTAAGGCGAACACTCGGCACACAACCGCCTAGTGGTTATTAAGCCAAAAATGAGCCTCAACTGTTCTTCTAATACACACCCTAATGAAATTCATTATTCACGGGAAATTTCGAGGCTTTTCAAACGAGAAAATTGTTTTCTTCCTTAATAAACCACTCACAACGGTTTTAAGAAAGATTTTATAATTCCGTTGCCGGTATTAAAAAAAAAAAAACAAAAGGCAGATCATTTTGACACCTAATTCCTTCAACTCATCATCATAAGGTCCCCAGTCTTCAGACTGGTTGGACACTCATCTCCACCCTTTCCTAATATCCTGAGCTAATCTTCGCATTTCCCTAAAACTCGAACATCCCACATCCTTAAATATTTTTGAACAGTAATCTAACCTAGGTCTACCTCTACTCCTCCTAACTCCTGTTTCTGCCTCTAATACAGGTCGGACGAAGGAAGCTGGCGAGCGCTCACGCAGGTACTTGCCCATTTATGACCTATTTGCGAAGTCACTTGGAACCGATACGTAAATAAGCTTTTAGTAGGCGTAAATTATAGTATTAATACAGATGGGACAGTGGCGTACAGGGAAATTAATGTACAAACATAACTTACCAAAAAGGAAAAATAAACCTATTGCTTTTGTTTTATAGTTAGCTTTCGCATTTACTGTCATCATCGGAATCTCTATCACTGTCACCAACATCAACAATTAGTTCTTCTGTTTGTATGTCTATTACTTACTCACTGATCCCTGCTTTTAAATATTTAATCTACGCCCCTGATAGGAAATACTGAAGAAAGAGGGCTGCAATTATTATACCTAAAACTGCCTACTTTTGCCACCGCGCATCCACGCCATTTTAAAATTTCCGCCTGCTTCCAGCGTCAGACCTGTATGTCTCTGACTAGACCTTCATGCCTGAGAAGGTGTCCTACTAACCTATCTCGCCTATTTCTTACTTTGACTTCCATAGAGTCCTCTGTTCTCCTACTCTTTCTAATACCTCCTCATTTCTAACCTTCTTTATCCACTGTATCCTCATCATTCGCCTGTAATATCACATTTCGAACGCTTGTAACCTTCTCTTTTCCGCCGCGCACCGTCCATGTTTCGCACCCGTACAGCGCCGCCCTCCATACAATCTTTTTCGAATTTCCAAAAACCGACGAGGGTGACTCGACTCAGCGCTATTCTCTACTTTATATCCCTACATAGTAACTTGTCTTAAACATAATTCGATCAAAAAGGTATGTCATAGGTTCTCATTGAACTTTAGACCCTATATCCCATCACCCCCATTTCCGAATCGCCTTATTCCAATGATCAGACTCTGAAATTGTCTTAACTTCCATTCTCTATAAACCACCCCTTGTATTCGCTTAAAAAATGATATTAAATTAAACATAAACTGTCTCCCTTTGTGTAGTGTATTAAGCAGGGCTTAAGAACACGAACTAACAATGTATTTCCTATACGCAAGCCACGCAAAGTAATGAAATTCTTTCAATCGAAAATCGCATAACAATGATGAACACCAACGCCAGAGAAGCGGATGTTTAACGATAAAAATAAAATACGCGACTCTACCTGCCGTTAAAAATGTATCCCAAAGTAATGAGTTTCAGGGTTTAAAATGTTTTTTGTGTTAGGCAAGACGGTAAAACGGGGATGCAAATTCAAATCGGTCCATTTTAATCAAAAGTACGAACATGAACAAGTTGAAGATGCATGCTAAATGATTGTAAATTTTATGATAAATAATTAAAATAGAATACAACTGCATCACGTACAAAAATGATAATCTTTGTACGCATATTTGATGCAATATTTGAAAATTTATTTCATTTTAAGACCTGCATTGTTTTTATAATAACACAGAAATTTCACTCCAAATTTCGTTAAGGTTTTACGACCTAAACAAGATCGATATTATTCTCAAATTACACCACCCTAAATTCTTCCTACGTCGTTTTCCCTACCGAAAATTTGTTAGGGTAGGCCCATTAACATTAGGGCTGGTTCCGGGGTTACTAGGACATCTCCTGCTATATGGGCAGCAACGCCCTATTACGGCAGCCTTATTTAGACTTATCTGGCCCTACCTACTCATGTGAACCCAACAGGGTAGCCCTATCTAGACCCAGTACAGTTACCTGACTAAGCCCAAATATTTTCTTAAATTACACTTCTGATACAGGTCCAATAATGTTTTATCTTATGTAAAGTAAGATAAACCGCAGCCTTAGCAAATTTCCGGTTGAGATAATTCCCTTAAATTCAGATTCTACACGATTTACAACACACAAAGGGTCTGTCAATAATGTACTTTAGAGACAGATTCCTGTAGGCACACATGCAATAATGACAAATATTTGAACGGATTTCCCCTAAAATATGATCGGAATTTAATATTGGAAAACGACCCGCAACATCAGATTGAAAATCTCTCTTAACCAGTAACTAATTAAATTGAGCAGAAACGAAGAAATTAATTTTCGTAAACCTTAAATCAAAATAAGAACAGAAATTATTGTGAAAAAAAATTTTTTGATTGATTATCTACAAGTATTAGCATAATTATTATTATAATTAGTATATATATATATCACTACATAGTATAAAACAAAGTCGCTTTCCCGCTGTCTGTCCCTATGTATGCTTAAATCTTTAAAACTACGCAACGGATTTTGATGCGGTTTTTTTTAAAAGATAGAGTGATTCAAGAGGAAGGTTTATATGTATAATACATGCATAATATAGTAGGGAAACACTGATAATTTTAGAGGTTTCTAATGTGATGTCGTAAATAAACACATTTTTTGCGCTTACATTGCAAACGCTGGCTGAACCCTACGAGATAGATCAAAATAATGTACTACAATATTGTACATCTTAAAAGGGTCTACAAAAAAGTCCGGGATGGTATATGTCTATCTCTTAGGGATAACCCACAATAACCATTTTTATCCTTTACTTTTTATGAGAAATAATGACTTATTTACGAAGCGATTGTAGGCAATACAGCATTAATTCTTATCCAATTAAGTACCTTAAATACATTGTGCATTTAATATAGATCAATATGGCCCTTTACAGCATGTAATTTAAATGAATATTTTCGAAGATATTACAGATTTAAAATGCAGGGACATAGCGGTTGCGGCGGTACCGGCCGGGAGGCCGGTTTGTATTGTCTAATGACAAAAAAACTGTGAATGTTGTATATAAAGACATTCTGTAGTATATTTAGTATGTTCAGGGGGTATCTTTTGAAGATTTCCCCTTTTCGATAATAATCTAAACAAAACAAAAATATATTTAGTATCAGCGTTGCACCCGTGCGAAGCTGGGGCGGGTCACTAGTTAGAAATAAATATTAAAAATAAGTTAAGAAATAAACCTTTAGACTCCGATTGGATCTTTCCGAAAGTGTTCAAAATTTTCTTGGTAAAACGACCTATTATACATACATATGCACGAAAAACGAAGACTGCAAGCGTTCCCGTGTTTCCAGGTGCGACGGTATTAAATCGCGATTTCTCGTTGAATTAACGTGGGTATTAGCGGGATAAGTGAAGAAAATATACGGTTCTCGAGGCGCCACTAAAACAGCCCGAAAACAATAAATTACACGTTCCACCGTACCACCCTCAACCCCCCCGATCGGCTACGGAAGTGAAAAACGGTCGAAAAGTCCCGGGAGCCGTCGCCCGGCGTCCCGGAAATCCAAAAACTTCTTGATAACACCAAAACTGTCGCGCGGACGAAACTGAAAGTGTATCTGGTTTAACAACATTCAAAAACAAAACAATTTTACTGCGAATTGTATGTCTACCAGAGGCAATTTCATAAGGCGAAACCCGCCATAAATTATTTATTGGTTTGAAAGGGTTGTATTGCATGTGGACATATTTAAATGGTGTCATATCCGAGAGGGATGAATTGAAAGTGATAGTATATTGCGAGAGGTTCGTACCAAGATGCTAAAGTAGCAGTGTAAGATCAACAATTTATTACAGACTTCGTCTTTCTAAAATGACCCGGGTGGTAAATAAATTATGTAGATATGTCATGGAGTAGTAGGGATATAATACAGAGGATACCGCAGGGTCGACTCGCCTTCAATAAAAAGAAGTCACTTCTATGCTCGCGAACGGTTAATTTAGAAATTCGAAAAGGGTTGTTAAAGGTGTATGTTTGGAGCGCGGCACTGTACGGGTGCGAAACATGGACGATGGGCGCTGTAGAAAAGAAAAGGATAGAAGCGTTCGAAATGTGGTGTTACAGGCGAATGATGTGGATACCGTGGATAGAGAAGGTTAGAAATGAAGAGGTATTAGAAAGAATACGAGAACAGAAGACTCTATGAAAGTCGATAAGAAATAGGCGAGATAGGTTGATAGGATACCCTCTCATGGATGAAGGTCTAGTCAAAGACATTTTAGAAGCAGAAACAGGAGTTAGGAAGGGTAGAGGTAGACCTAGATTGGATTACTGTTAGCAAATAGTCAAGGATATGGGATGATCTAGTTTTAGGAAAATACGAGGATTAGCTCAGGATAGGAAAGAGTGGACGTGCGTGTCCAACCAGTTGTGGCGATTTGATAGTTTTTAAGAAAGTAATTAATTTTTTAGAGTAAGGTATTGAGTGTGTGGTTGTATATATTTTTTGGTATGTCTGTGATGCATGTATTTGTGTGTTTGGAATTTCTGTATTATTGTATTATTATTGTGTAAATATTCTTTTCTTATAATTCTATTTTTATACTTACTCTATTCTATACCTACTCTATACCTATTCTTCAGCTAAACGACTATTTAATTGCCTACGTACTTTGCTATCATCCCTTTTAACAATTCAACTCTGTATACTAACTGCATGACGTCTATAATTCTTACTTTTCCTAATTGCAGTTTTATGGTCAGTTTCTTCGGTGATTTGGGGTCAAACTTAACTTCTCAGTATTTCTTCTAGACTAAATTTCCAGATTTTACTAGTATCCTATTGGTTCCCTACTTTAATTAACTTATATCTTACTTCCCCTTATCACCCTTCTTACGATCTCTTTTCAAAAACTAAAATCAGTTCTGACTTATCCTTCCTAATTTAAACTTCACCGTTCTACATTCTTAATTCTAGTCTTCATTTTTCGTTCTTGTTTATTAAAGTTTGTTATCGTTTATTCCGCATTCTATTATTTAACCACCTCAACATCAGAACACACAACAAGACCAAACAGTCTTAGGACTGACGCCCGTATGATGATGATATGGCATGCAAACACAAATTTAATGATCAGGAAAGATATTATTATAGATAAATAACTTCAGAACTTTACGATAAATAAAATAGGAAAATTATTTCGGCCACCACGTGCCCAGGCTGTTAAAAATTGACCGTAAAACTGCCCCGGCTTGTTAAAAAGACGATATAATTCAAAGCGACGCTGCTTATTTGACGTTGATCCGAGACAGGACAAAAAGGAAATGCAAACACGAATAAAAAAAGGAGAAATCAATCAGAGAACAATCGTAAACCTGGATCGTTTCTTTCCTTTGACTACCGCCCCCAGCCCTCTGGCCCACGCCCGCAACCGCCGCCAGTAGCACCACGTCTTGTTTTAGGACTTTAATAGAAATCGGAATTAAAGACTTTTCATTAAAAGTTGAGAGAGCGAAATAGAGCAGCCAGACTCTTGTTGGTGACGTTGTAATTTGAAAGAAGAAAAAAAGCCAAACAAACAAAATGAGAGAGAGGACGACGAAAAAATCGATAATGCCAAAACGAACGTTGAAGGAAAGCTTTTATAGGTGATGCCCAGCAGTCACGTTCAACCGACCCCCTTTGTGCGAGCAATAGTCGTGTGGTGTTTTTCTCTGTCAGGAGAAGAATCGTAATTAAAAGATATTCTACGTCGCCTGGAGTCACTGCGAGGAATTTAAATCAGAAGTAGTGACGTATTGAAAAAGGAGGATGAAGGAGGAGTTCAGAAGGCTGCTGCAGTACTTCGTTAATAAATTAAAAAGAATTTAGTTAAAAGTCATAGAAAATACTTGGTCAAAATGTATGGGATTTTATGGAAGTTTGATGACCTAGAACAATTTTAGTTCAATTTGAAAATGAGGACTCTATGGAAGTCAATAACAAAAAGGCGAGATAGGCTAGTAGGACACCTTCTCAGGCATGAAGGTCTAGTCAGAAACATATTAGAGGCAGAAACAGGAATTCGGAGGCGTAGAGGTAGACCTATAGGGTTGTTCGGAAAGTCATTTCGTTTTTTCCCGACAGAGGATTTAATTGTATTCTTTTGCACCCAACTTCACATTTAAGCCGTATAATTTTTATATGCTNCAGAAGCGGAAACAGAAGTAAATAGTAAATTTTTCCGGGAGTGTAAAGATTTTAGGTGATTCTTTAATGCAGTGATCGTACGCCCTTTTCACGAATATTTCCTTACAAAATTTATATTAGCACTTGCATCGTTAATATCAACAAAATAATTCTAAATAGGACTCTTCTTTTTCGCATCAAAATTGCAGTTTTAACTTAAAATTTACACCACTGAGCAAACACTATACAAAATAAATAAACGCTATACTGTATTAGTATTTTCTAAATGAAATTATTAGGAGAATTGGCTAAGGGGGAGCTGATACTTCTGGACGTGTTTAAATTTAAGTAGGAAACTAATAAGATAATAAAATTTGGAAAATATCAACATACGAAATACTAGCAAATAGATTTAGGTCCTAAACTTCCGTTATAAAAATGCGGAACTGGAAGCAGAAGCGGATGTGAAAATGTACGAGGAACTTCCGTAATTGCGGAAGCGGAAGCAGAAGTCTGTTGCAACATTAGTAATCGTCATCACTTCTACCATGCAATTAAAATACAAGTTATAGAATCTCCCTATCTTCGGTTCTTTAATCGCCTGTAGTATAGACTCATACGGTCAGTAAGATTCCGCTCCAGTGATAGTTTCCAATTGTAAGTAGATATTCTTGGAATGTGAATGCAAAAATACCCCTATTGGTCATTCTCCTTTCATTAAATAATAGGGTTGTTCGGAAAGTCATTTCGTTGGTTCCCGACAGAGGATTTAATTGTATTCTTTTGCAACCAGCTTTGAGAGCTCATATAGCAAGGCTTGTGTGTGTGAAAAATTCCAATTAATTCTACGCAGTAGTTTTTGGTTGGTGCCCTTTTAAATATGGAGAGCGATAAGCAGCATTTTCGACATATCTTTTTTAACTGTTTTACTACAGAAAGGGTAAAAATGCTGTTCAAGCCAGAAAGAAATTGACTGATGTGTATGGAGAAGGTGTGTTGATAGTACGCCAGTGCCAGAACTGATTCGCTAAATTTCGATCCGGCAATATGAGGAAATATGAAGATTAGCTCACGATTAGAAAGAGTGGAGATGCGTATCCAACCAGTCTTTGGGCTGACGACCTTATGATGATGAAAAAAATAGGCACAATAATCAAAAATTTGTTACTATTAGTAGGTACTTCAAGACTTTCTATTGTCAAAACTTCATAATCATCATCTGTCCTAAGACTGGTTGGACACGCACCTCCACTCTTTCCTATCCTCAGCTAATCTTCGCATCTCCATAAAACTAGTAAGTACATTCCACGTCCTTAATTATTTGTTAACAGTAACCTAATCTAAGTCATTTTCAAATATTATTCCTCCATCATCTTCATCCAGCAAAGAAGTGACCATTAGTGAGTGACTACTTTCGAGGGGTCAAACTCTTCCTTATTAAACTGACTTAAAAATCCTAACCTTAAAAACCGTTCTTTTGTTTACTATCGCTCAGAAATAAGAAAAAACAAAAGAAAACGCCCTAAAACAACAGGAAATTGTTAAACAGCAATCGTCAATGACTTGGGGGCTTGAGGATCGGGATTTCTTTCCTGCCGGACAAGTGACAAATAATCAGTTCGTGTAGGCTTATCGGTTTCATTTATCTTTCGAGCGTTTCCGTGACCAGTTGTTAGCCTCGTCGAGATTCACCAGGACCTTTCCCGAACAACCTCTATACGTCACAATGTCCAAGAACGAGAAAGACAATGAACGAAAGGGAGAACGACGGGGGAAAACATCATCCCTTTCCGGTTGGTTCCAAGACGCAAGCGGGTTAATGTGGCATGTGACAAGTGGACCTAATTTGTAGGTAAATTTTAGATCCCAGAGAGCCGGTCGAACGATTTGTTTTGCAAACGAAACCCCAACCGATCTATACCATACATACACACATACAAGCATACGTAGGCGGCTGTGAACAATTGTATACCATTTAGATTTACACACCGACAATCAAACACACATAGAAAGCTAAGGTGATTCTCGTTATTACCTCTGTCGTTAGCATTGAAATGGGGTAGTTTAGATTCAAATTTTTATCGGGTGGGATTGATTTAAGATCTTCATCTTCTCGGGTTTTAAAAGGATTTTGGTGAAATCATTATCGCATTATCATACAATTATCATCATAAGGTCGTCAGTCCTAAGACTGGTTGGACATTCACCCCCACCCTTTCCTATTCTAAGCCAATCTTCGTATTTCCCTAAAACTAAAACATCTCACATCCTTAACTATTTACGAAAAGTAATCCAGTCTAGGTCTACCTTTACCCCTCCTAACTCCTGTTTCTGCCTCTAATATGTCTCTGCCTAGACCTTCATGTCTGAGAAGGTGTCCTACCAACCCATCTCGCCTATTTTTTATTGACTTCCATAGAGTCCTCTGTTCTTCTATTATTTCTAATACCTTTTCATTTCTAACCTTTTCTACCCACGTTATCCTCGTCATTCGCCTATAACACCACATTTCAAACGCTTCTAACCTTTTCATTTCCGCCGCGTCCACTGTCCATGTTTCGCACCCGTACAACGCCGTGCTCCAAACATACACCTTTAACAACCTTTTTCGAATTTCTAAATTAACCGTTCGCGAGCATAGAAGAGACTTCTTTTTATTAAAGGCGACACGACCCTGCTCTATCCTCTGCTTTATATCCCTATTACTCCTTCCATCCTGACTTATTTGACTTCCTAGATACCTAAAATCAGCCACTTTTTCTAATCTTTCGTCTCCTATCTTTATATTCGCTCTTTCTCTACTTTTTTTTTCTAAAAATTAACTTTATTTTTCAATTTTTGGTGTGTATATATATATTTTTGGTTTTTGTTGATTTTTTTGAAAAAACTGAATCAATTTCGGTAAAATTTATATGCGACCACCTTTGAAGTATGATCTACCGAACAAAAAATCAATTTACAATTAGCAAAGTAATCGCGTAACAAACATACGGTCGAATTGAAAACCACCTCGTTTTTTGAAGTCGATTAAAAACGACTTAACTGTTATATGTTCCCTTATTCCAGAAATATCTCAAAAACCTGCGCAAATAAAAGCACCTTAATTATACAAAACACACAAGGATTCGCCCGAATGATTTTCCACACTCCTTCTAATGACATCAACGCGAAAGATATCCCTTTTTCTTCATCACAGTAGCAGCGGCATTGTTCCCCTTTCTTCCCACCCGTGCAATCGGTATCCCCATCACGTATTCAATGAAATGGGATCTTCTAATAGTGTAGCGCTTTGTAGTGAATGATTATCAGATCCCGGGCTCGCCTCGCCGCGCCTGAGGGACTTGCAGCAGAGCAAAGGGAACGAGAGCGAATTTCTTCTCTCATCCCCGCACAGCCACCTTCCCGTTCCCATCAACCGGTCGGTCTCTGAAGTCTGGGTTCCTTTATTAATTTTCACTGTATTAATTTTCTCGACGTGGATGCTTGATCGCTTTTCCGCGACTAGCTACCTACGGCTGATGTTCAGAAATTCAAATATGAAGTCAAACACACAAGTTCGAGATCGTAAGTTTGTTCTTCGACGAAATTTATTCCGTAAACCAGCGAATCGTGTACCTAACTAGGTGCCATTGACGACAATTGAAACTCATACTTTATTGACATTAATATGACTTATTACCTACCCCTAGACTGAGTTTTCAATTGAAAATATTCCGATTGGATGCCTGACAATGTTTTTTTTTAAAGATCGAAATATGTACGTACGTCGGACAAACGAGAAGATTCTTTAACCAATGGATTTAATAGCATGAGTATAACAAGAATTGCTTATCGTATTTCTAAAGATGATTAGAAAATAAGATTCGTTTGGAATCGAAATGAGCCAGTTTCATCGTTCAATGTATATAAACCAATTAGTCCCACTGCTGACATTTGAACTTCAAGCTAAACAAAGACTACAGCGCCTAATTGTTTTTGTCTGTTATTACCCTACTTCCGATGTTTTCTTAGAAGATTCCAATGAGAGAAAACCCTTTCGAATCCAATTGTCGGAATTATTTTCCTCAACGCTTACTACATGCACACGATAAACAACCAAAAAGAAACAAAACCCGAACGGTCTCGTTTAACAAAGAAAACAAAAAAAAGATAAGATCAGTAACAACAAAATACAACACGGGATGTTGTTGTAAATAAAAACATCAAATAGGTACCTTTAAATTTTATATACATAATTATTTTTATTGTTTGAATTAAGTTATAGTTTAAACGAAGAAAATTTAGGATTAAATGCCTTTTGGCGCTGTACAAATACGTATGTTTATACATAGATATGAATAAAAGCAACTCGGTCCTACTAAAAACGCGATTCATAATTCGACGAACGGGGTTGCTTCGTTAGGGGCATATTGTAAATTTAAAACGTGTACAAATGTACAACATGCATCACCGTTTATGAATGGAACCAAATTCCTTATGAAGAGACCAATTAAAATTTTTAGAATTTAAAACAAACACGTTTTAATATAGCAATTAAGAAATAATTATTATAATTCCCATCTGTTTGATGATAGTATTAGAGCAGGTATATCCTATAACTACTTGGAAAATTCAGATTTATAAAAATACTAATGTTATTTTATAATTAATTCTAGAAAACTTACTCTGAACGAACCAACCCCCTTGTAGCGAAAGCAGAAATTTCTTATAATTCCTAAATTTGAAATAGAACGGCATACCATCTTACAAATAACCCTTACACCGGCTGACAAAAAATAACTCTTAGAGCTAAGATACAAAACGAAGGTCGAGAAAAGAAGAGTTGTAATTTAATATGGAAGGGCTTAGAACCCTAAAAGTAACCCTCAGACTTGCTGAAAATAATTTCATCGATATTATCCTATTTAAAATGCCTCTATATTAGATACAAAAAATAATTGTAAAACTGAAAACTAATAATTTAATATTGGAGGGTTTCGCACCCTATTACTAACGTTTAAACCCTCTGACAAATTATTTTACGGTTCTAATCTTAATTTTAACGACTCTTAAAGTCTAGATACAAAAAACAGTTGAGGAACAAGAACAACTTCAACTAAAAAATAACAATTAAAAATCTCGAAGGGTTTAGCGCATCCTTTAAATAACCCTTAACCTACTAACAAATAGTTTCACTTGCCTAACCCTAATTTAAGTGACTTTTACGGCATAGAAGAAAAAATTAAACATTTCGACATTCTAAATTTTAGTATCCAAATACCAATTTATACCCTTATTTGAATCATCCCTTGCAAAAGTTCCCTTAATTCAATTTTCGAAACTATGTACGTATATGAAATCAAACAACACAACCCTTCTGCAAGAAACAATCACCCTCTCAAATCACACAATGTAGATACTACTACTACTTCTACTCCTACTACAACCCCCAACAAATTCAATATAGGTACAATTTCGACTTTGTACAAGCCACGACGGCGGTGGTTGAATTTCTTGAATGTTGCGAAGCAAGTAATTTACTTTAATTTTACACACAATTTCATTTGGATTCAGTTTAAATATGGGCTCTTTGTAGTCGAGTACTATGTATTAGATTAGTTTGCCGGGTAGCGGGAAAGCCGAACGAAGGCCTGGTTTGTGGTATTGTGATGTTAATATGGGGAGAGTTTTGAAGTAATGGCAGCATAATAATTATAATAATAGATAATAGCAATTGTTTTAAACAGGGTTATCTTTCTACATACACAAGTTGAAAAAATCATACCGTTATGTGGTATGAAATTATAATACAAATTATTTATAATATGCATCTAATTATATTCACCAGTCTTTCCCTAGTACTTATTCAATCGATGAATCAAAACCGATCAGGGGTTAAAGGTTTTTTATTTTTCAGAAGCAACATTCAACGTTTCGCCATAACTTGTTGAGTTTTATCAAGACTAATTTTTTGATCAATAAGATCCATCTGCTATATGAATACACTTTATAAAAAAACTTTTAACCCTCAGTCGGCCGACAAAAATGAAAAATTTAATGAAAAACCCCAAAAAAAAAAAATTTTGACGTGACAACGTCTTATAATTCGATGGAGCCGGCTGCACGCACGAAAAAACATGACTGATGCGGCGTTACCTCGCTCTGAGGCGTTCCATTTAAGGCTTGAAGTGCAAGCGAGAGCGCGGAACGAGCGACAAAGAGGCACAATCGGCCTCCGCGTTCGGCAGCGTTCGACATCTGTCTCTCTCCTACTTGAGTGAGCGATGCGTCCGCGTGGACAGCTGCTATACAATAATACACTTCCATTTACCTCTTTCTCTATATCCATACAAAATATCTATCAAACAAATAAAATCAAAATTTTCTTTTGAAAAATGAAACCATTCCATCAGTATTTTCTTATGACGTTATCACGTTTAACTATCGTCAGTAAACCGACTTTACAGACAACCGATTTTTTAATTTACAAATAGAAAGTGGTTAATTTTCCGATTCAATCATTAAATCTAACATGACAGTAAAGCAGAAATTATCCCTAACTCGAACAAATCTTTGGGTCACTCGGTTAGCAGGTCAATTAGCAACAGTTTTAATAGCGGAATCAATAACAATCGGATAATCAATGAAGGGTGGTGAGGCGGCACCCTGCGATGGTTCCCTACCATTTCTACGTTCCGCAAAAATCGTTCCTACATAACACTGTTTTATGTAAATACAAATGTAATGTAACGAAATAGTATTTAGGTACCTGTGTACGTGGCAGCCCTAACCACAACCCCTAACCCACGAAGTTTAAATCTGAAAAACCAATCGCGATGGGGAAAATAAACATTCCCAACTTTTCCTAACATTCTCGTTAGTTTCTTCTGAAAACCAATTAAAACTTTGCCAACCCTTCAATAATCCGTCAACAATATATCGTGCAACGCTATCGAAGGAGACCCCATCCCCTCCGATTCCATCCCTTGCACTGAATCTTTCGTTTTTCGATGAAGAGAAGCAAAGTAATCGCTCTTACTCCATCTCTTTCATCCCCGACTTTGTGCTGTTCAATCCATCCCTGTGTACAATTTTAATTATACAACTTCTAGTTTCCATTCCTTTGTGTCTGTCTGTCTGTCTGTCTTATGTAGGTGGAACTCTTCTAAGCCAAATGGAATTTTACAGATGATAACACTTAACAGTTTTGTCATCCCTTAATAACACGACGCATTCAGGCAAAAAAAGATGTAAAGAAATCCCTGGCGTGTATCATATGATTTCTTCAGAAAGAATGAATTTTCTGTGTTTAATTTACCGTTAGTCTTGAAAACAATCTCAAGTTTATGATAAAGAAACTTACACACTTTCTATACAAGAAACGGTGGTTTTCACCCTCTCAAATCGAAATATACACCAGTGACGAATTGAGAACCGAACACGGAGATATTCTACTATATGCAATCATCATCATCTTTATCAATTCGCTACAACTAGGTAACAAAACAAATTTAAAAAATCGAAAAAATGATTTCAAACTAATATTGCATATTAATCCACTATTAAGTAACTAACAATGTCATAGGATTGTTAATTAAATCCCAAAGTTAATTAAATTCCGTAGCGCATAATAAGTTCAATGAGCTTCAAGATTGTTAACAATTAGCTTTTCTGCTTAAATGAAGTACTTAATAATGTTAAAAACGGTTCAGCGATTTTAAAGAACTTAAATCCACTCTATGGGTTCCTTAATCAAATAAAATCTTACATGTAAACGTGATTATTTGAGTTGATACAAATGTGAAAATTGGATTAAATGATTCAACCAGGTTAATTCAGTAGTAATTGCGTGATACAACGTTTATATTTGCAAGAATTCGTGTCATCTACACCTTTGTAAGTACGTAAGGCAATGAAAGGAAAAAACGGGGACTCAAAGTTCATCGAACAGACAATCGATGCAAAATCAATAAAATTATTAATTATCAAAACAGTCGATCTTGTCTTCTCGACAACGAAAAGAATTTAAAGGACAAGTTAAAATCCTACTATTTTCTTAAATTACGAGGGTGGATTGATAAGTTTCCGGCCTAACCAAGAGATGACGCCACTAGGCCTACCTTGAGGTGACATTCTATAGTACCATCCTTGGATAGCTTGTAGCTATAGTTTCAGCCCGATCTCCTTGCTAGTGTAGGTTTGACAGCACGCTGAACAAGACGCCTCTGTGGTTTTCGTAAAAATGGAAAAGCAGGAAAATCGTGCTGTCATCAAATACTTTTATTTGAAGGGGTTAACGCCGAAGGAAATTAAAAAAGAGATGGACTCAACACTGGGGACATCCTCCCCGTCATATTCAACCGTTAAGCAGTGGGTTTCCGAGTTTAAAAAGGGTCGTGTGAGCACCTCTGATGGGCCTCGCTCAGGACGCCCCGTTGAGGTCACAACTCCAGATATGATCGAAAAAATTCATCAAATAGTGCTGGGAGACCGCAGATTGAAAGTGCGTGAGATAGCTGAGACCTGTAAGATGTCATATGAACGTGTGCAACATATTTTGCACCAACATTTGCATATGGAAAAGCTCTGTGCAAGATGGGTGCCGCGTTTGCTAACAGTCGACCAAAAATTGATTCGAAAAAACATTTCTACCGCAAATTTGTCATTGTATAAGCGTAATCCAAGCGAATTTTTGCGTCGATTCGTAACCGTTGACGAAACGTGGGTCCACCACTACACTCCTGAAACCAAAGAACAGTCTAAACAGTGGATTGGACCAGGGGAACCAACTCCAAAGAAGGCAAAAACAATTTTTTCGGCGAACAAGGTTATGGCTACTGTTTTTTGGGATGCAAGAGGTATTATATACATTGATTACCTTGCAAAGGGTAATACTATCACTGGTCAATACTACGCAGACTTATTGCAACGTTTGAGCCACGAGGTGAAAATTAAACGACCTCATCTGGCGAAGAAAAAAATCTTGTTTCATCACGATAACGCACCAGCGCACACGTCAATCGTTGCGACGGCTAAAATCAACGATCTAAAGTTTGAATTGATGCCGCACCCTCCTTACTCTCCAGACCTAGCCCCGAGTGACTATTTTCTGTTCCCTAATCTCAAAAAATGGCTTGGCGGTAAGAGATTTGCGGACAATGAAGAAGTAATCGAAGCTGTAAATGGTTATTTTGAGGAGCTTGACGAATCAGTCTATAGAGATGGCATTAATAGACTGGAACACCGCTATGAGAAATGTATCAGCCTTGGAGGAGATTATGTTGAGAAATAAAAAAAAAAAATTTTTAAAAACCTTGTTTTTCTTGGTCAGGCCGGAAACTTATCAATCCACCCTCGTATATCTTCACAGGAAGGATCAACATAATCCTTTAAGTTTGCGCAATATCTACTCACTACCCTATCGCTAAAATCGAGTTCCCTACCCTCGAATTAATAATCATAATTATAAAGGGTTTACATTGTATAAATATAATGGATTTCTTAATGATACCTGCATCCATATATGTAGAATATACAAAATATATCAAATATGATCCAGAAAATTAAATCCCAGAGGTCCTAGTTCAAAATCTCTGGATTATACAGGCATGTATATGGTTTAATAGTAGGGCATCACACAATATTAATAAGGTCACAATTAGTTAATTACATTCGAAATAAACAACAAGAAAACTGACCTTTGTTCTTTCAAATACTGATTCCTTCATGAAAATGTAATCCAAACAGGTGGCTAATTAACTAACACTAATTAAAAGTATCGTCCATGTCACCGTAAACGACAAAACAGAAACGACCGCGAAAATTGCGTACATGCCTCGTTAATAAGTAATAACTTAATTGCCGATTGACGAACGTGCTACAAAGTACCGACAACACCTTCGGAAAATGGTTTCGTCTTGCAAACAACAACACCTACTACCTGCGATATTACCTGAAAATGGTAAAATTATAATGACAGCATCTTGCGGTAAAAATGCCAAACCATGACTAAAAGACTAGTAAGGATAACAACCAGAGCACATTATCGCAAATTAGACAAACACACACACAAGTCTATTACAATATTATCGTTAAAAAAAGCTTTTATTGACGCTGACATTCAGATAACTTTGATAAAAAAAACAGCTCGTTCACGGAAATAATATAACAAAAGATATTATAATTGTATTAAAAGATTTAAACACCAATGATAATAATAATAATTTAAAAATTATACTCAATATTAATTTTATTATTGTACCTATAGGGTTGTTCGAAAAGTCATTTCGTTTTTTCCCGACAGAGGATTTAATTGTATTCTTTTGCACCCAACTTCACATTTAAGCCGTATAATTTTTATATGCTTTGAGAGCTCATATAGCAAGGCTTGTGTGTGAAAAATTCCAATTAATTCTACGCAGTAGTTTTTGGTTGGTGCCCTTTTAAATATGGAGAGCGATAAGCAGCATTTTCGACATATCTTACTGTTTTACTACAGAAAGGGTAAAAATGCTGTTCAAGCCAGAAAGAAATTGACTGATGTGTATGGAGAAGGTGTGTTGACAGTACGCCAGTGCCAGAACTGGTTCGCTAAATTTCGATCCGGCAATTTTGATGTCGAAGATGCACCACGTTCGGGAAGGCCGGTTGAAGCTGATAAAGACGCGATAAAGGCATTAGTTGATGTGAACCGGCGAATAACAACACGTGAGATCGGATTGAGGTTAAATTTATCAAATTCAACAGTTTATGACCACTTGAAAGGCCTGGGATTATCCTCGAAGCTCGATGTATGGGTTCCCCATGTTCTCACAGAGAGAAATCTGTGTCGCCGCATTGACGTCTGCGATTCGCTTCTCAAACGTCACGAAAATGATCCGTTTTTGAAGCGCATCATCACTGGGGACGAAAAATGGGTTGTATACAACAACGTCAAACGCAAGAGGTCATGGAGCAAAAAAGATGAACCGGCTCAAACCATTTCCAAAGCCGATATTCACCAAAAAAAGGTGATGCTGTCTGTTTGGTGGGATTTTAAAGGAATCGTTTTTTTTGAGCTTTTACCGGATAACACAACGATTAATTCGGAAGTCTACTGTCATCAGCTGGACAAACTGAATGATGCACTTCAACAGAAAAGGTCAGAACTAATCAACAGGAAAGGTGTAGTGTTTCACCAAGACAACGCGAGACCTCACACAAGTTTGGTCACTCGCCAAAAGCTTTTACAGCTTGAATGGGATACAATGCTACACCCACCATATTCTTCAGACCTGGCATCATCGGATTATTATTTGTTCCGGTCACTCCAAAATACTATACTATACTATTGTAAATTAAAATACTCTCTACTGCTTTTATTAATCTTTATGTCGATTTTTAGGTATTTATCTAACGTGACACTCAAGTCCTTTATCCTATCCACTACAAAACCCTTTTTTCCACCCTATCACGTGCACATTTCCTGCTATTGTTTGATGGTTTGGTCAAACCGTATTATTACCCACACCAATTTCTGCCAAAGTCCTCCACGCAATGAATTTAAATGTCACGAAAAGTCATTCCGTAAGTACTTAATGCACTTTTAATTTCGCAATTATTTTCCTTAACAATTATCATTACGAAAACCTTTGAAAGCTAGAACCAATACTAACAACAAAAATGCCATTTGTATGTTGAAAGAAGGGAGAAATAAAGAAAACAACGGGGCAGTACTTAGGTGGTGGAAAAGTGGTTGTTTTATAGTCCATACTGGACCCTATTTTCGGACCTGGCGACGTAATTGCCTGTAATGATCCCAGAGCTTTCGCATTCGCCATTTCTGCTACACGCGCGTCAGTCTCGAAAAAGAAAACCCATAAAATGACATAATGTTCACCCGTCATAAAATTAGACCCATTAGTCGCCTGCCCTCCCTTGCAAATGACTCACAACTGTCGCAGTAAATCGCGAACTAAATGTGATAAAGTTCAACAAAAAAAAAAAAAACCAACGAATTATCCCACATACATAAGGGATGAAATTAAACAAAATCTTTGTTGATATTATCTACCAAGTTATCGAGTTTATAAAGTATTAAAAATTTGGAAATGGATTACCATCCCCTAACACTTTTGAAGATTTCGGCACAAACAATAAATTCACGGTGTCATGTGCCCCACTAGGCCATACATCAAACTAATTTAAAAAACTCCTTTAGTACAAAAAAGGACTCATATTCTACAGATTTATCATCATCAACATAAGATCGTCAGTCCCAAGACAAGCACCTCCACTTTTTCCTATCAATCGCATTTTCCTAAAACTGGAACATCCCACATCCTTAACTATTTGTTAATACTAATCTAATCTAGGTCTACCTCTACTCCTCTTAACTCCTGTTTCTGCCTCTAACATGTCTCTGACTAACCCTTCATGCCTGAGAAGGTGTCTTACTAACCTATCTCGCCTATTTCTTATTGACTTCCATAGAGTCCTCTGTTCTCCTACCTTTTCTAATACCTCTTCATTTCTATCTAATTCTAATCTATTCATCTCAACTTTGAAATTTTCCAATTTCCCTACTTGCCCTATTGTCCTAACATTCCACGCTCCGACTCGTCAAATATCGCCCCTACTCCTATTGCACTTATCGATGACATCCCCCGAAGTAGTCCCCGCCCGGACATCCGAAAGGGGGACTAGTTTACGTCTGGAAAGCATTATCCCAGAGGACGCCTTCATTTGAGTTTTGGATTATTTTACTTGGGATAGCTTAATGTGGTGTTTTCTCGTTGCCCTGCACATCGCAGTTTAGTGCACCACCGAGCGGCATGGCCTAGAGGTTTAGACTATTGCTTAGCATTCGGGAGGACGCCGGTTCGATTCCGGGTCCGTCTGCCTTGGTCCAAGTTTTTCTGTGGTTTCCTTGGATAACCTAGGCAAATGCTGAGGCAGTAATATTCCACAGATAATCTTTCATTCTCTTCTGTCTTCATTTCGTCCGTCTCATCTTTCTCACCCGAACCAACACCCACCCATTCCCACGATTCCTGAAAGCAGGCGGAAGAGGGCCTTCCGCCCTACCTTCCGGCATAGTCCGGAGGGACTGCCCGCCCACCAGTATTACCGATCCTCATGATCTAGAGTCATGTCATCACAGTTGAATCAAATATTATGATCATTTGCGAATTGTCAAATGTATAACGTCCCACAAGTCGTTATGCGCCCCTGAAAACCAAAATTCGGTCACCTTGCGATGATCGCAAATTCAAACCGTGTTTCGTATTTTTTTTATTTTATATAAAAATACCAACATCCTTTACATTACAAGTTTAAAACGAAGTTGCGATACGGAAGACTAAGTTTCGAAAGCACTCAGGAGTGTAAGTGGCCCATTAATATATTATAAGGAACGCCGGGGTGAATACAGCCACTCACTATAACTCCATCCATTGTTCGCTACCACCCCACCCACTGTAATGCACCCTCCAATTTTTTACACGTTTAAATCTTTAATAACCAATTCGATAGATTACACCTTTTTTGTTTTAGGGAATAATCAACTCTGGTTTAGATGTCGTGTTACCTAGAATAGAAAGGAGTCGCAGATCTATAAGAAGGTTTTGACAATGTGGACGTTAAAAATACTTAAGGATGTAAAGATCAGATCGACAGATAGAAAAGAAAATATATATAAATTGTACGGGTGCGAGTCATGAACAGTGGGCGCGGAGGAAAAGAAATGTGGTGTTATAGGCGGATGATGAGGATATCGTGGATAGAAATGGAAAGAATAGGAGAACAGAGGACTTTATGGAATTCAATAAAAAATAGGCGAGATAGGTTGGTAGGACACCTTCTTAGGCTTGTAGGTCTAGTCAGAGACATATTAGAGGCAGAAACGGGAGTTAGGAGGGCTAGAGGTAGACCTAGGTTAGATAACTGTTCGCAAATAGTTGAGGATGTGGGTTTTAGGGAAATGCGAAGTTTAGCTCAGGATAGGAAAGAGTGGAGGTAAGTGTCCAACCAGTCTTAGGACTGACGACCTCATGATGGTGTAAAATATACAACATACAGAGACAAAAGATTAGGATGTTTAGATTTGCGGATGATATAGCAGCAACAAGGACTTATTAGAGTTAGCTTTAACTAAAACGAACAAAAATATTAGCACGTAAGGGATGTAAAAGTAGGGGTAGAACTACTTCAGAAACAGGAGACGGTAAACTAAAAGAAGTGGCTGATTTTCGACATTCAGGGAGAGTGAGTCAGATAATTGAGAATGAAAACTGCAACAAGCCAACAACAGCATTTGTTCTACAATGATCGGGTTTTCATAATTTCTGGCGCTAAATTTTACCATAATAAAAATCTTGTAACACATACGCCAAGTCGTTAGTGAAATATTCCAACGGGGTCATCATATTTTCCTTCGTTTCCGTACAGTTTTCCGGTTGGCCTTTATTTAAATTTATTTTGAGCAAGATGAAGCACCTCCTCATTTACAAGATTTACCTGCCATCATTGAAAAGCGTCCTACACTAAATTACTTGCCCATATTTCATCCCCGTTGCCACGGGTTTCCTTCGTCCGACACCGCGCAAATTTTAACGCCTTAATATTCCACGGAAAAGCTTTGTGCATACGTCACAATTTTACTGACGCTAAGCCGAATCTCAAGGCTCTTCAAATTCATTAGCTTTATCTCTTATCCTGGACGGTTACTTGTATAATATTACATACGTTCAAGAACAATAAAGAAGATTGTGACAAAGAATTGACTAAAAGAGATTCATCTCCGGTACGTATATTTATTTATTTTTCTGTTTGAAGTGATTGAGATATAGTTTTTCTATCTTTATGTTATAGTTTCTTTAGTTCAGCAACAAATTATTCTTCTATATGTTTCCTTTTTTGCCTTAGTTAACCATTTTGATTCCAGAAAAGACACTGATGCTAAAATAGTTTGCTTAGCGTGAAACATCAGAGCCAAGATAGGGTTGCAAATAATTTTATTGATCTAAAATCAACGTCAATCATTTTATATCGAAATATTTACAACCCCTTTTTGTTTCCGATCTTTTACACATTGTAATAAGAGAAAGAAATGGAATCCATAGTTTCTTTAGCTTTGAGTTCATCTAATAAGTGAAGTTTTTCGAATCGTTTTCTAATAATTTTGGATTATATGCATTTATTAGCACACCACAATATCTTGTAGTTTTCAGTTTTACACAGCTGGCGTATATCAATTCGATATTGTTTTGCGGGCTGTTTTGTCATAATTCATAGAATTTCGTAGTTCTTTGCTAAAAGTACGATAAGTGCTGATTTGGCAGGTGCTGATATCAATTTGGAACTTCAAAATCCCATGGACCATGACATTGAACCCGGAAAACAATATCGATCCAATATTTTATCTGATCCATTTTCAAGGAGTTTAGAATTTTTGGGATCTCTTCATTTTATATAATGTTTGATCGGAGATACTAGCAAAACTTTAAAGGTAAAAATGTATTTTGCATTTTCATCATCATAAGGTCGTCAGTCCTAAGACTAGTTGGACACGTACCTCCACTCTTTCCTATCCTGAGCTAATATTCACATTTCCTTAAAACTTGAACATCCCACATCCTATTTGCGAACAGTAATCTAATCAAGGTCTACCTCTACCCCTCTTAACTCCTGTTTCTGCCTCTAATATGTATCTGACTAGACCTTCATGCCTGAGAAGGTGTCCTGTCAACCCATCTCGCCTATTTTTTATTGACTTCCAATACCTCTTCATTTCTAACCTTCTCCATCCACGGTATCCTCATCATCCGCCTATAACACCACATTTGGAAAAGTATTTTAATAAATAAAATACAAAATGCTTTTCTCAAAAAAGTATTTAAATGCAAGATAAGAATAGGTATTTTTTATTTTGTATTTGCACTTTAAACGCAAGTATTTCAAATAAATCACATCAGAAACAGTAATTTATTTATACGCAGTACAATTTTAGCAATAGTTTGCCCTACTTCTTCCTGTGTTATTTCCACCCTCTATGTTCATAACGGCGTAAATTTCGATCCTGTTTTACAACCGAGTTAATCCTTTAGTCGAATGCGCCGTATCACCTGTCGCGACCTCTTGGTTAATTCAATCGCTTCGGAAAACTGGAGAAGCCCTTCATTGGAAACAAAGCGTCGTGATTGTCTCAGAAGCAACGAACAAGCCTTGCGTCTAATCGTCGGTAAAGGGAATTATTAATATGAAACCGAGCGGAAGGTCTGGAGCAAGTCGGAAAACATACGTATGCAAGCAGACATGTGCCAGCCGAACGTACAGACTGCATGAAGGCAGACAGACATTATATCTGACAGCATATTTTCGGAAACACGTTCTGTTTGGAGCAGACGCGGTGTTACGATAAATTGAGTATAATGAATGCATGGGCTTTATTGGGGCGTGTTTGACGCCTTTATTGTATTACTATCGAAAGCGGGTGTTAGTAATGACGCAACCGGGGTGGGAAATGTACAAGCCACCGCTGGTAATGCCTAAAATGTCAGGAAATTCAGTTGAGGGATGTTGAAGCTTAAATTACCCATCGGAGAAAACGCCGAATGTACTTATTAATTACCAAAAAATTATAAGCAATTAAGAAATACATGAAGGTGATTATTTCAACATCATCATAGGATCGTCAGTCCTGAGATCGGGACACGCACCACCCCTCCCCACCACTCTTTCCTATCCTAAGCTAATATGTTGCTTTTTATGTTCTATCTCTGTATGTCATCCCTACATTTTTAGAAAACCGACAGATAGACACACGAGAGATCATATAGGGTTCCGTTTTTAATTCGGACGTATGGAACCCTTAAAAAAGACTTCCTGTTACGGCTCAACTGAACGAACAAATGGTAGTTTTATTTGATGTAAAATAAACAGTTTGTATCGCAATTTGAACACCCTGTAGCGACGATTTTCTCCCCCAAGAAAGACAGGTACCCGTCAGGGCACATACATATAAAAAATGTATATCGTCTGGTTAACCTATGTTTCGTTTTAATTAAAAATAAAAAAGGAGTGTAATTCAGATCCTTAATTAAATAAGAATCCTTCTAAAAACATCATTCCTGTGCTCGCTTTCATTCAGGGTTGCCACAATGCGCTTCCAGGATAAATATAAACCAAACATCCCGATGAATGAATACAAGACGAGAGTCGCTATTCAATCAAGCGTCCTCGTGCTAGTGAAAAGTTTTTCAAATGTCCCACCCCCAAGTCGTCATCTTATTGAGAACACGGCAACCACGAACTTTCTACTAATACATACATATATACAACATGTCACAGATTACCGCAATTTATCATTTAAAACTATGTCATTAACGTTAATTAATTAATCATTATAATATTTAAAATAGTCCGCTAATTCCAAAATATTGTATCATCAGATTGTACCGATTTCAGGTACAATTAAAAGACTGCATCTCAAGGGTGGATCCGATTAAATTTGAAGAAAATATTACACCTTCAAGGGTACAAAAACAGAGGTGACAGTCAGAAAAGTAGTTTGAAAAATTAACGCTAGTTTGAGTTTATGGGTTCACGCAATGTATTGAATATTATTGTGAAAATTTATTTTCAATTTTTATTCACTATAAATTACTTCAAATTAATGAAAAAAAAATTGATACTGTTGTCACACCCTCGCCGGGAATCGAACCCAGGTAAATTAAAGTGGATAAAAATCGAAAATGAATTTTCACATTAACGTTTAGTATTACCTAACTATTGAAGTTGATTTTTATTCAAATGGCAATTTAAAAATGATCTTTCTATTTTATGTAAGTGATCGATTCTTTGATCAACTGATCAACTTCAAACACCTAACTTAATCTAAAGGGTGCGCTTAGGTGACAAACTTTTTTCTTTATTGGAAATGAAATATAAATGTACAAACAGGCACGTAAAAGAAAAGGGGGGTTGCAGTAAGTGTATAAGAGGGCTGTAACTAAAGTGATAAAAGAACTCGAGAGATTTTAAGTGCCTGTTAATAAATGATGAACTACTGATGGCTACGCTTAATAAATGTTCAACCCTTATTCTACCTCCACGTGCCTGTGTAACTGCATTTGCTAAGTGAAACCTTTTTTTTTTTAACGTATGCTTCTAGAAAAAACGATTTGTACGGATGAAATGCATGGTACCACTTGCAATTTGATGCATCATTTCTCTGTTTCAGTTAAAAATATTTTGCAAATTTTTAACCGAAACAGATGTAAATAAGTATGTTCTACAAGTGTGCCAAATTTGAAGTCAATAGTGCTGGTACTTCCTGAGATATGCGCACAAAAACAATTTTTCGACCACTGAAGCAATTTATATGCATTCAGCCAGCGCAGGCACTATTATTAGTTAAAATACAAAGTGTGCGTAGTTTATGGCGTTGTCTCAGCTTGGGGGCTTACGTGCATACATGCACAGCTCATGCCCGATTGGTCACGGGAGGCCAAATAATTTAAGCAACAATGAAAATCCTTACACCAACCGCATCGTCGTGCCGCGCTGTTACCGCCACCGCGCAGACGGCGGCATTAACGCTGCAAAACGCGGGGTGAGTGAATTGATGGCATTATTAAATTTTCAATTTCAATAGAACGGGCCTGCACGTGATACAAGACTTTAGTCGCCCCGATAATTTATGATTATAAGGCAATAAATATGACGGCACGAGCCCCCGCCAGCGAACGCGATCGCGTACGAATTGTCCGGTAATTAAAATTAAATTAAATGCGAATGCACCCCTGGAAAAAAAAATAGTACGCCTATTGTACGCGACATAGACAAACGGCGTCAAAAATTGTCGACGACGCACCTGCTCTATGAGGAACTTAATTTTAAAGAATTCTATTTTGTTTTGTAGAAGAGTCGCCCCTTCAATAAATTCGAAAAAGATTGTTAAAGGTGTATGTTTGGAGCGCGGCGCTGTACGGGTGCGAAACATAGACAGTAGACGCTACGGAAAAGAAAAGGATAGAAGCGTTCGAAATATGGTGTTACACGCGAATGATGAGGATACCGTGGATAGAGAAGGTTACAAATGAAGAGGTATTAGAAAGAGTAGGAGAACAGAGGACTCTATAGAAGCCAATAAGAAATAGGCGAGATAGGTTAGTAGGACACCTCCTCAGTCATGAAGGGCTAGTCAGAGACATATTAGAGACAGAAACGGGAGTTACGAGGGGCAGAGGTAGACCCAGATTAGCTTACTGAACGCAAATTGTTAAGGATGTGGGTTGTTCTCGTTTTAGGGAAATGCGAAGATTAGCTAAGGATAAGAAAGAGTGGAGGTGCGTGTCCAACCAGTCTGATGATCTAGTGATGATGATTTTGTACAAAGCTGTTTAATATGATGTTTCGTTATTGAATAAACAATACCCAAACATTGGCCAATCAGAGTGCGAAGCCTTTACAGCAAAGAAAGGGAGGGCCTATATTGGGATTGATAAATAGTGTCCGACCGAAAGTTCGGTTTCGGTCGAGTTTCGGCAAAACAACGAGTTTCGGTTTAGTTTCGGTTTCGGCGGCAAACCTGCCGAAACTACCACCGAAACCGAAACTGCGTCCAATCAAAAATTTGTAAAGGAAAATATTTCTTGGAGTTTCACAAAATGTCGCGTACAAGTTGAACAACAATTTTAAAAGTACCACATAATTTCCGCCACCCTGGTTTAAACTTATATACTGGTTTTCACTACTGATGGCGTATGTCCATATATACATGTATTTGATTTGAGTTTGTTCGGTTTGCTCAATAACTTCCTGTGCTGCGGACTTTGATGGAACGATATATTCTCAAACTAATATTCCCGACAAAGCCGGAAAGCAGGCAGGGATTTGGCCGCCCAAAACTAGAAAATAAGATGTATATTACGTATATACGTATATATATGTGGACCGACTTTATCGTCATCCATCATCATCATCAGCATCATCGTATCGAGAACATCAGGATTCAATCAGTTTACTTCCTCGGTGACGTAGCAGTCAGTTTTCAATTTCCGAAACTAAACAAATGAACGCGACTTGGGACGACGGGAAAGCGTAAACTATGGTAACATCCAACTAGACATTGGAAGAGCAAGATCGAAAAAGTTTGAAAAAGAAAATTGATTCACTGCAATCGCGCGGAGCAAAGTTTCGCGAACAATTTTCTTTTATAGTATACAAATGTATGTATTTACGTAAGTACCTACGTATGTGTGTTTGAGCTAGTTCCACACGGCCAACTTCGGTGTTTGTGTTCGAAAGTAGTAGAAACACCGGATGTACGGCGATTATGTCTGAAAAATATTACACCAAGGGAAACTGCAATGAAAAATCAGTTTGCATGGGAAATTCTGTCACGAAACTTTTCGGGGACATTACAAACCGACAGACTTCATTTCAGATCCATCAGATCCACCATTTCCTGTTTCAAAAGTAGTTTTTTTTGACAAGTTTATTACATGGAAACCGTAATAGCAAAATTTTAATTAATTATCTATTGAACGTGTGTACTTTCGTTTAACTTTTAATTAAGCTCTACAATGAAGCATATTATGAAACAGGATCCTCATCGAGGGTGATGTTTACCCAGTGTGTGTGTGTGTGTGTGTGTCATCATTACCCTCGTCCTAAAAGGTTTAATTCCCTATTATATCCAGTTAAAATCAGAACGAATTCAATCACGAGTGGATCCTGTACGAACGCGTAGGAGAGATATTAAAAAAAAAATTATTTTGTTAGACAAACTATTAATTTCGTTATACGTAACGCCAAATTAATTATCTCTCAATTATTTTCCGATATATAACACACAATCTGGTTACGTTGGGGTTTTTTTTTGCATGTATCATCATCATAAATTCTTAGATAAATCGGTCAGATACTACTATTCAAATATATACGTTAAATCATTTGACCTGTTTTGATAAAAATATCTGACATTGATATCCACCTTGTAACGTGCAATACGATTTTTATGTCATAGAAAAAAGTTATCTAAATTCAGTCAATTTAAACTGCTTACAAGTGTACAGTTCCAGGCATAATATTGGTTGACACATGACGAGAAAGAATATTGATGAAGTACGTTAAAATATGAAAAACTTTTGGTAGAAGGCGTCCTCATATAATTAATCAATCAAATCAACTTTAATCAGTTTTAATTTTAGATATCCTCTTGGATTTGCCCCTAAATCTTTTTAGTCTTTAAAAAAAAAGGATATTAATGATTCCTGAAAAATGGTCAGTATGCACCATCAACGTTTTGGCTTTGATTTTAACAACTTTTACATAAAAATTATACTTCATTTACTTTCTGTAGCGATGTGCCCCTTCCAATGTCTTGGATGCACGCTGGCAAAATCGTAGGTAGGGAGAAAAAAGCTCATTATACTCTCGACTCTTGTTCATTAAACATACTTTTTCATACAGTACCTGCCGAAAGTTTTCTTCAATCACGAATAGTAGTGCGAGTCGAAAACAAGCGTTGAAGCCTTTAATATGTCTTCAAATATAAATAAACACCTCGTTGATATTTTCAATGGTAAATGGTACCAATAACAGCACATTTGAGCAATGAAATTGTAGTGGATAAAATGGTCAATTTTTCCGTGCAGTACTGTACGGATTATACGCTCCTCACCGGTTTAGAGAGTTGTCTCCTTTCTTTTCTGGCCTAGTGCTGTTCTTTTCTCCTTTGCGCCGGTCACATCGCTACAGAAAGTAAACGAAGTATAGCAACATAATTTTATACAGTAATAGGCAATAATTTGCGAAAGAGAATATCATGACACCGAGAGGTCTTTTCAAATTTTACAGAATTAATTGAGCACGATTAATATTTTCTTACGTGATTATTTACGTATTTCGAGATGAAGCCTTAGAAAGTCGAAGTTTATGGTTTTCCACCGCGAAATTCTAAACGTATAGCATATATACTGCAGAGTTGTTATTCCTGATAGTTTTTCCCGAAAAGAAATCGGTCAATTACTTTTTCGCATTTTAGAAGATAGAATGGATCAGTAACTGTCATAAAGGACGACCGCGAACGGATATCCTTTGCCGAGGAATATTATTAGATTTCGTAGCGGAGAGCAATTGGTTAGGATACAAGTGACTCCGTCTCCGATTCTATCGGCCACCAGTAAGGACCTAAAGTCATTCGTCCATCTCTAGACGAATGATCTAAAAATAAACGAAAACATCAACCGATCCCTTATCAAAGGATAACTTCACTTGACGTATGTACATATAGCATATACTGCCGTAATGACCTATCGATTTTCTATAAATTATATATTGACAATGTTGTTCTCAAAAATTGTTAGCAATCGCAATATTAACATATATATGCTCTACAAAATAACAAGGACCACATCACTATCAGATCGGCAGTTTTGGAGTTTTATGACAACAAACTAACAAACTTCGGAGATCTATATTCTAAGTAATATTATAATACAAAAGTTAGTTTGCTTGTTTGCTACTAATACACACCTTAACTATTCAATTGATCATCATAAAATCATTTGATTTTTGACACATACTTAGGACATCAACGTGAGCAAGGCCGCGGGTAAAACCTATCATGAAATTGTCTACACACATTGTCAGGGGTACGGAAAATGACATCATCATCATCATTATCATCATCATAAAGTTGTCAGTCCTAAGACTGGTTGGCCAGGCACCTCCACTCTTTTCTATTCTGAGGTAATCTTCGCATTTCCCTAAAACTAGAACAGCCCACATCCTTAAGTATTTGCGAACAGTAATCTAATCTAAGTCTACCTCTACCCCTTCTAACTCCCGTTTCTGCCTCTAATATGTCTCTGACTAGACCTTCATACCTGAGAAGGTGTCCTACCAACCTGTCTCGCCTATTTTTTATTGACTTCCATAGAGTCCTCTGTTCTCCTATTCTGTCTAATACCTCTTCATTTCTAACCTTCTCTATCTACGGTATCCTCATAATTCGCCTGTAACACAACATTTCGAACGCTTCTAACCTTTTCATTTCCGCAGCGCCCACTGTCCTTGTTTCGCACCCGTACAGTTCCGTACTCCAAACGTACACGTTTAACAACCTTTTTTCATCTCTACTTTCAAATTTTGCAATCTCCCTGCTTGCCTCATTGTCCTAACATTCCACGCTCCGACTCGTGAAATATCGCACCTACCTCTATTGCACTTATTGATGACATCCCCCGAGGTAGTCCCCGCCCGGACATTCGAATGGGGGACTAGTTTACGTCCGGTGTGTGTTACCCAAGAGGACGCCATCATTTAGTTTCGGTGATTTTTTCATGGGATTGAAAAATTGGTTTTATACAGTCGTCGATGATCTTTGACACAAATTTAGGACATGAATGGGAGCGAAGCCGAGGGTACAACCTGGTTTAATATATTTAAGATTCAGTTGCACCCCTTATTAATGATTGAACCCGTTCAAAAAGATCAATTTAAAGTCAAGATAAGGATTCCCCTTGCTTCGCAATAAATCACAACGTTCCTCGCTTCTTTTTCCTTTCATCAAATACACTATACGAATACCTGCAACAAATAGCCATCGTTTCCCGAAAATGTACCGATTATTATTTGCTGCTGTCTTTTCGGTTAAGCATTTAATATTCGCGTTCGCCCGGAGCGCCAACTTATTATACTACACTAAAGTCGTTTCTGACTTCCTGACAACGAAATAACGCCTACTTTTCATTGTAATCGCTGCTCTTTACATTTTCGAAGCCAATTAACAACGACAGGGTTTCGGAATTGAAAAGGGGCTAAAACAACACGAAAAAGGAGTCGGCGAACAATACGGCTAATTCGGGTATTTGAAGAAACATTTCATTAGAAAATCTTATTTACCAAAAACGCTATTATTTGGTTATCCTTTTTTGATTCCTACTCCATTTAAAACGCCCAACAGATAGTAGGTAAATAGTTTTTACGGGCCACGTAGGGGATTCTAAAGGTTCTCTTTGGTTTTAAAATACAAAAAACTTTTTAAACCTCATCGGACTTTGATAAGAGAGACATTAATTTGATTGGGAATATTATAAATATATTTTTGCATTGAAATTAACTTTTAATCTGCTTCCAGCTAAACAAACGTTTTGTACAAATTTCGTCAATCATCAACGTACAAATTTAGCCATACAGGAGCGTCCATGCACGCGTGAAGTCCAAATCTCCGAGTCTTGCTCGCATACACATTCACACCTATTTACAAACACATACAGGTGGATCATACTAATCGGACTTCAAAAGACCTATCACATATATATATATATATATATGTATACATTTATGTATATATCCAAATTGTTCATACTGTATATCTGCCCGCTTTATAGACTCAATTCCTAAATAGATTTCCGCCATCAGACGTGTGCATTTACCACAGGACCGTAGTCAGGGCAATGCCAGGCCAGGCTCGAACATTAAGGACCAAGAATTAACACTAACACTTTATGAAAGTGAATAAAGATACTACTGCGACATTTTACAAACAACATTAACAAGAACATTGCGAAATATTTAACTTGAACCAACCCTGAATTTTTTTTTAAGCTTGTCCTGATTGCAGTCTGGCTACGGCCCTGATTTACCGTATATATACGGTATGCATGTGATCGTGAAATAGAATTAGCGCAGGACGCTTTGCGACGCTAATTTTGTAAAATTGAATGCGGAAAAGTATATGATCAAAGCGGAAAGAAAGCATCAGATCAAATGAAATTTATAAACTTTTTCGGAAAAACTAACATGAGCGTAGTAAATGTTATACCAATTGTCATATATTTATAAAATGTTTACGGTTATTGTTTATTTATTTGTTTGTATTATGTAAAACTTTGCATTTGTTTAATCTTTTGCTTCACTTAATAATACTATGACTGCTTCATATTTTTTTATTCTGAATTGTTGTTCTTTTAACTTCATTCAAGTGTTTCATCATTGTTCCGTCTGAAGTGTTACTATTTTATCATTGTCTAAACCTATCGCCTCTTGTATTATCTTTTGTTTTAATGCTTCATCATTGTTTCATATTTTGTGCTACTGTTTCAATTTTGTTTCAACCTGTTTGCTATTGTATTGTCATTTGTTTTATCTTTGTTTCATCTCATATGCTACTGTTTCAACCTGTTTGCTATTGTTTTGTAATTTGTTTTATCTTTGTTTCATCTCACATGCTACTGTTTCAACTTTGTTTCAACCTGTTTGCTATTGTATTGTCATTAGTTTTATCTTTGTTTCATCTCACATGCTACTGTTTCANAGTGCGCAAATACTTGAATATTTACAATCATCGGGATACTTTCGATATTCAAATGAAATTATAAACAAACATTTGAATACCTACTGAATTAACAACTATTTAAAGATACCATCCGCAGGACCCCTTACATAATTTCCCGCCTTCGCCCGAAAAAGAACACTGAAAGGGAACAGTAAATCCCTGAAACTATGTGCATCGTACGAGAAGAATCGTTACCGAGCAATGGGCAAAAAAACCGCCGGGTTCGGGAACATTTATTACTTGAAACCATCAGCAGTAAAGCTCGGGAGCTAATGACTTAGTAAAAATGTGATGCATGGATATTAGGTAACACTACGCCAGCCAGCCAACCCTAAAGGGTTTCAACTCCGGAGATGTTTTATATAGTAATATTACCTTCAACTTTTTCCCCTTATACACATATTTCATACATACATTTAACCTACCCCCAATCGTAAAAATGCAATGCGGGGAAAAAATAACAACCTTCAAAAATTATGAGCATATTTAACAAAAACACGTCCGTTCTCTTTCCGTTCGGGTCTTATCATAACCATTTTCGTTGCATTAAATAACTCAGATAAGAAACTCCTTGACAGTTTAAGAGACTGTTGCTGATTACTTATTTGATACACATCTGCACATCTAGCTTCTCACTCATATCAAACATTTATATAGGCACAAGACTTTACCCAAAATACTAAATAAAATTTACNCTCACATGCTACTGTTTCAACTTTGTTTCAACCTGTTTGCTATTGTATTGTCATTAGTTTTATCTTTGTTTCATCTCACATGCTACTGTTTCAACCTGTTTGCTATTGTTTTGTAATTTGTTTTATCTTTGTTTCATCTCACATGCTACTGTTTCAACCTGTTTGCTATTGTTTTGTAATTTGTTTTATCTTTGTTTCATCTCACATGTTACTGTTTCAACTTTGTTTCAACCTGTTTGCTATTGTTTTGTCATTTGTTTTAATGCTTCATCATTGCTTAATATTTTGCGCTACTGCTTCAACTTTGTTTCAATCGGTCTCCTGTTGTATTAATATTTGTTTCACTATTTTGCTTCATCGGTCCCTATTATCTCTGGTTGCTTCAGATTTTGTTTCAAATCATTTTCCGAACATTCCTTCAGTATTTACGATACCACCTTCATTTTTTAACGGCGGCACATTAACTTTATCGGACCGAGGAAGAAATTGATTCATGGAATCAAAATAACCTCAACTTCCCTCATAAATCTGATCTGTACCCTCTTTATTCCGGGGCATCTCAACTCGAAAGAGAAATCGAAGGAAAGCGCTCACTACATCTGTTTCGCCGTAGGCAGGCTGGAAAATGTGCCGGACATTTTCGTAACTAAAACGCGACTGCTCGCAAAGTCCTTTTTACTTTTCCGTCCCTTTTCCCGGAACAATAAAAAGGAATAACTCGAGAAAACTCCCTCGAAACTAAAAAGGAAAGTTATTTACATTCTATATTGGAGACATTTTACAGGCCATTCTGCGAATCCTTTTTCTTCTTATATTTTTTTGGTAGATAAAGACTTGTTTTTATTCTTTTTGTTATTCAAATCAGTTTCGAAATTAAACCATTCAACTGAATAATATTAACCAATTATTTTTTATTATAACACCCTGTGATAATAGATAAAATCAGCCACCAGTAAAGTTCAAAATTTTTGCTGAAAACTCAAAAAAAAAAAACAAAAAACAAAAAGCAGACGTCGAAATTTTCATTCGTCAAAAACGAAACGCCAATTTCGCTGTGTTTGTAAAGTGTAATTTAAAAACGTCCTCTCCCGATTATCCTGCAGGACAAAGCGATTGATAAGTTCCCATTTAAAAGGTTTGCGATCTGGGATTAGCCAGAGCTTCGGCAAATACAAACAAAGACAGTTGCCGCGCGCTACCTTCCATTACTAAACTCGAACTAGCTACTGTTAGCGATATTGGCTCCAGCAAGTGCACACTAAGCTTTCTACTAAAATAATCACGGCAAAAAAAAGCATTTTAAACCCTCTAATGAAATTTCGGAAAACCGGGAAAATTCCACATCGGAAAATTAAATTATGTTACAGATTAATAGTCAGTCACTTGGTTACTCGTGTTTCTTAGTTGCAATCGGTCTCCTCTAATAATACAATGTTCTAGGACTAGCTAACCATTAAAACGACCTTAGAATAGACTAATTTTAACTGCAGGTAAACAACTATTCCAAAAAAGTGTACGGGTTTAAATGTCTCTGTCCGGATGTATAATTGGTTGCATACATGTACATACATTCTGTTAAATTTTTAATGTTTTTCGCCAAAATTTGGACGGGCTCAGCCAGTTGTCATGGGAACGTTGTAGTACATACATACGTATGCTGGATGGGATATTTGCAGTCCCCTTTCGTATGTTGTCTAATCCACTTTTGCGGGCTTATATACATACATATATACATACATAGATTCGCAAAGGTCTTTATAGACGTAGAATTTCCTGCAGGCAGCCCCAAATTTCCGGGGACATATATAACGTCCGACGTCAATTGCTACAAATGGCGAATGTCGCGTTAGGCGTCGTTTAACACGTCGAAATCGGAAAAAGAACAGATTATCTAATTCACCAAAAAAGAAAAATGGAAACCGACGGCTTCCTTTTTGTTTGCATTTATGCATATAAACATTAAAAACACCTGTTGAATAGGGAGTAAGCAGGAAGACTATCTCTAACTCCTTGCTAGATGTTAATATCGCTATATCATCTGGAAATCTAAGCATACTAATCTTTTGCCCCTGTATATCTATCCCAAAAGTTGTCCTGCCTTTAATGGAAATTGAAATTCATAATGAATGAATGTTGTTCCTGGGCCAAATACTCATGAGAAATTACTGAACAAAAGTTTTACGACAATTTGAATTAATCGATCAATATTATTGATCTTGCTACACAGATGTCAATCGGCATTACAATTTATAAGTATTTACTGTATTAAAATTAAAACAGAAAATGATACTTTATCTAGAAGTACCTCAAACGGTAAATTATTCACATCTTACGAAGAAATGCGTCAAAAATGAAACAGATTTTAAATGAGCTCATGTATATATACTTATCCGTGGAGGTAGCAACTGTTTTTACGTAAAAAAATATTGACGCAAAGCCTCAGGAAGACAGGAGACTTAAAATTATATTAAAATCACAACATATCTCGTTTTATGGACTTTTTACCCTCGTCAAAACCTTTTTCTTGACACCCTGTTTTCTATATCGACATTTCACCATTTTTTTTTCCCTAAAATGACAGCTTTCACCAAGCCTTAATCAATTTAATATTTTATGCATCCGCGATCTGATAACTACATACACGGTCCAATTTCAATGGTAATATCACAGATGACACCACCAAAATGTCAACGGCTTCATCAACGACATGAAAGACCTTAATATATAATAACACCGTACCGACTCCCCAAAATTCCCATACGTCCAAGTCCGTGCATGTACATTCAAACAAACAACGTCGAAGTGATTTATGAGCTTCATTACACATAGTTTATCTATCGTGTACATACTCACGCACTGAAAGCAAATGAATGGACACGTCCTCTAAAGGATAGCGGAACATACAGAAAACGATGAATAAAATTACACGACCCATTGACTTTCCAATTCGATTGCTGATGTCATCTAACTTTTCGAAAAATACATTAAATTTGACGGAAAATTGAACCAACTAAAATTTAATACAATTGCGAGTGTCTGAATTACAGTCTTACGAAGTACTTGATGGTTTTTAAACTGGAGATGGACCGGGTCCCCACTTTGGGTCCCGAATCCGGCGGCATCTAGCCAGATTCAAACCGAACACCGGGTAATTCTGCCAGAGAAAAGAAAGGACTTAATATTCTGGTTTGATACGTTGGTGAGGGTGCTATTTAATGGAAACGCCCCAGGATGAAGACATGAACAATTAACCGTAATGATTTTGCCTGGTTCATGGTTATCTGGTACCCAGAAAAATCACTATCCCTAATTCAAACACCCCAATATTAAGATGAAAATTAAACTTCACATTGTTATTCATAATTGAAGCCAAGTATCTTTGCCTAAGTAACCATTCGTATATAAGATTAAATTTTGACCATAATTCGATCTAATATTTTGAAATTAAGGTGCAAATTTTAATTCTGGTTAGTTGAAGGGATATTTATTAGAACGTTATTTTCGATTTACAAGCCAATTTTTTTGTCCGATGATATAACGCCTAACAGGGGGTTAAATTTAGTGTAAGTTATTATGTAACGTGTTATAACTGATTGGGTAAATTATGTTCGTAGTTAGTTCCCACCCTACATAGGAATAGAAACTACAGGCCTGACGCTGGAAGCTGGTGGAAATTTTAAAATGGCGTGGATGCGCGGTGGCAAAAGTGGGCAGTTTTAGGTATAAAGATTGCAGCCCTCATTCTTCAGTATTCCCATCAGGGGCGTAGATTAAATATTTAAAAATAGGGATCAGTGAGCAAGTAATTGACAGACAAACAGAAAAACTAATTGTTGATGTTAGTGACAATGATAGAGATTCCCATGATGACAGTGAATGTGAAAACTAACTATAAAACAAAAGCAATAGGTTAATTTTTTCTTTTTGATAAATCATGTTTTTACATTATTTTCTAGTAGGCTACTGTCCTATCTGTATTAATACTATAATTTACGCCTACTGAAAGCTTATTTGTGTATCGGTCCCAAGTGACAAGTGACTTACCCAAATAGGTCATAAATGGGCAAGTACCTGCGCGACCGCTCGCCAGCTTCCTTCGTCAGACCTGTACATTTTTTTTTTTTTCATTTTTAGTGTAGCAATCAAACTTTTTCTTCCCACCGAGCAATGGGGTTAATTCGGGGTTAAAATTTAGAAAACTGTGTAACGTTTGAGCATTGATTACGTACAACTATGTGTATTGATCGTCCTGGAACACTCTGCCACTTAATATAAGGACAGAAATATGAATTTATATAAATGCAATTACCTTAAGAATTCTTTGTTGTTACCAATTTAGTAACTAAACATTTTCGTCCAAAACAAATCGCCATACCAATTTCAGTTAGAACATGTTAAATAGTAACTACAGTTTAACATTTCGAAGCAACAAACATAAACTGTAATCCTAGCTGATCCTGAAGGATTTCGCCACTTCTTGTACGAACAGGAATCCGCATTTTACCTATTATTCTAATTTGGAATACACAAATTCGCTGTGAGAACGATGAGGAATGAGGCAAAGAACGTATTTTACTAAAAGCTATTTGATGCTTGCAAAATTAATTCAACACGAGCTTTCCTGGTGGTACGTTCTGTCAGATGAACGTACATACATACATACATACATACATATACACCACGACAACTGTAAGTAAGTATATGTTTCTGTATATCGTCCCCCTTCAGTTCCCCATCCCCCTCCTCGCTCCCACCTCTCGAATATGCAAACTAGGCGCCATCATCGCAAACATGACAGCACATTACTATTAGATAGATCGTGTGTGTACGTAAGTCTAGTTTCGCGTTTGTGTAAACGGATTTTGCGATAGGATAAGGCAGGAAGACAGGGAGAGAGGGAGCAAGTTTTCGTTCCATTTTTACGAACTAAAATGATTTACGACGTCCCGCGGTTCCAATCCGATTCAATATGCATATCGAAACATGCACACAAACGGTTCAACGGAGGAGTCGAGAAGTCGCGAGACTGCCACACAAATCATCCCCCGGAGAGAAGATTTTGTATTAGGTAAGTAACTTTAAATAAGCGCCTCCTCGAACATCGGGTCCGGTGGACAAAGGCGATCATATCAAAGAGAATTTATATCTCTGATTCGTCGAATAACAAAAGATTTCTCGATCGAGTGCGAGCCGCTCGTTGTGCCATAATGGAATCGCTAAACGTAAAATCCTTCCGAATATATGGGATAAGTCATCTGAAATATGGGGAACGTCTACGTAGAACGTTGAGAGAGAGCTAAGAGGAAGGCCGTCAAATGGCGTTAAAACCTCCGTGAAAGATTTCCACCATCTCCGCAGTCCATTAAATTCTAACAGCTTTCACGCTGGGTACCAAACAATTTTCGACGACCTCTAGTCGACCAGAAAAGGGAACTTTTCCGTTCTTGGTGTCAACGAGGCGGAATTAAATCAAAATAAAGCGTAAAATCAGTGACGGCCGTCGTATGAGAGCATGTAAGCAATTGCATGCATCTCCCTTGAATTGATAATACTAAAAAAAATATAACAAAATGTACTTGCAGTAGTGCTGGGCAAAAATATCGATAGCTATCGATAAATATCGATATCGAAGGAATCTATGTAAAGAATGAAGAATGCTTAAAAGTAAAAGATAAGATATACACACCCTCCCCCCACACACACACACACATACAACTTTACTAATTTCACTTCCAATGAATGCCCAATTAA
The DNA here is from genome assembly GCF_000699045.2 of Agrilus planipennis. NCBI lineage: Eukaryota > Metazoa > Arthropoda > Insecta > Coleoptera > Buprestidae > Agrilus > Agrilus planipennis. The sequence continues at coordinate 1,215,461 of NW_020438962.1, forward strand.
AAGATCGATAATGACGATACACATTTATTCCTATACCCGATTTGGACCGTATCTCGCGATCGTATTAAAGATAAGTACGTACTTACTAGTCGGTATTGAGTTTTAAGTTTGTTTCAGAAGTAAGTTTGAAACTGTTTCGGTTTCAATTTTATTCCATGAGAACGGCAAAAACAGGGGCTAATGCGGAGCTTATATTTTCGCTTTTCTTTTTCGGTTCGTTCAAACTCAAGCCAAGCTTTAATAATAAACACCTGTGATTCACGGACGGTATCGAACGCGAAAGTAGCTACTTCATTCTCATAATAATCGCGCACAACTTTGGCAATAAATTTCGAGACTGCTCGTCGTTAAAGAGCCAACTTGGGTGGAATCTGTATGTATACTTACTTACATCAGTTTTATAAATAAATCCACTTTACGTACGATATATAGAATAGACTATTATTGGTTTTTTTTCAACTTTATCTTACCCTTACCCTACGACTTACGTGTCGGACCCTTGTACTCTATCGCATAAAAAAATGTTACAAGTAACAATTACTTATTCTGCTTCAACATATCAAGCCTCTGTTATTAATTACTTCCGAAGTGAATACTGTGTAGCATTTTTATTATCGTCTACAGTAGAAACGCAGCATATTCGTAAATCGAAATTGTTTTTAAAAAAATTGAAAACTTAATTTCCACTAAACTTTTTTCTTATTTCAAATATCTACCGAGAAAATCACGCAAACGTTTATTAATATCCTCTATAAATTCTTTAAAATTACTTCTTTTAGTTGTAAACATGTTGACCTTTCTTATTAAATTTAATTACAGCACGGGTTAGACATCTAGCGGTTAAAATGTTAGAAGCCTAACCTCAAATTTGCCACATCAGAGACCTCCAACAGATGAATCATTAAACATTAATATCAATGTTATTGACTTCTATCTATAAATCAATGAAAACGCGCAGAATCGTTAAAAAGATTGCAAAATACAACTAAG